>NC_054470.1:201974232-202249212 GCF_017639515.1 Carcharodon carcharias | reverse complement strand
CTTCTCTGTTTCCCAACCTTCACTGTTTCCCTACTTTCAGTGATTCCCAACCTTCACTTTTTCCCCACCAGCACTGATTCCCAACCTTCACTGATTCCCAACCTTCACTGATTCCCGCCCCGCACTGATTCCCAACCTTCACTCATTCTCAACCTTCACTGATTCCCAACCTTCACTGATTCCCAAGCTGCATTGATTCCCAACCCGCACTGATTCCCAACCCGCACTGATTCCCAACCCGCACTGATTCCCAACCCAACCCGCACTAATTCCCAACCTTCACTGATTCCCAACCCGCACTGATTCCCAACCCGCGCTGATTCCCAACCCGCACTGATTCCCAACCCTCACTGATTCCCCACCTTCACTGATTCCCAACCCGCACTGATTCCCAACCCGCACTGATTCCCAACCTTCACTGATTCCCAACACGCACTGATTCCCCACCCGCACTGATTCCCGACCTGCACTGATTCCCAACCCGCACTGATTCCCACCCCGCACTGATTCCCACCCCGCACTGATTCCCACCCCGCACTGATTCCCAACCTGCACTGATTCCCAACCTGCACTGATTCCCAACCCGCACTGATTCCCAGCCCGCACTGATTCCCAACCCGCACTGATTCCCAACCTGCACTGATTCCCAACCCGCACTGATTCCCAACCTTCACTCATTCGCAACCCGCACTATTCCCAACCTGCACTGATTCCCTACCTTCATTGATTCCCAACCTTCACTGATTCCCAACCTGCACTGATTCCCAACCTGCACTGATTCCCAGCCTGCACTGATTCCCAGCCTGCACTGATTCCCAACCCGCACTCATTCCCAACCCGCACTGATTCCCAACCTTCACTGATATCCAACACGCACTGATTCCCCACCCGCACTGATTCCCGACCTGCACTGATTCCCAACCTGCACTGATTCCGAACCTGCACTGATTCCCAACCCGCACTGATTCCCAACCCGCACTGATTTCCAACCCGCACTGATTCCCAACCTCCACTGATTCCCAACCTTCACTGATTCCCACCCTTCACTGATTCCCAACCTGCACTGATTCCCAACCTTCACTGATTCCCAACCCGCACTTATTCCCAACCCTCACTGATTCCCAACCCTCACTGATTCCCAACCCGCACTCATTCCCAACCTTCACTGATTCCCTTCCGCACTGATTCCCAACCTGCACTGATTCCCAACCTGCACTGATTCTCAACCTTCACTGATTCCCAACCTTCACTGATTCCCAACCCGCACGGATTCCCAACCTTCACTGATTCCCAACCTTCACTCATTCCCAACCTTCACTGATTCCCAACCCGCACTGATTCCCAACCTAAACTGATTCCCAACCTTCACTGATTCCCAACCCGCGCTGATTCCCAACCTGCACTCTTTCCCAACCTTCACTGATTCCCAACCCGCACTGATTCCCAACCTGCACTCATTCTCAACCTTCACTGATTCCCAACCTTCACTGATTACCAACCTGCATTGATTCCCAACCTTCACTGATTCCCAACCTTCACTGATTCCCAACCTTCACTAATTCCCAACCTGCACTGATTCCCAACCTGCACTGATTCCCAACCTTCACTGATTCCCACCCTGCACTGATTCCCAACCTGCAATGATTCCCAACCTGCACTGATTCCCAACCTTCACTGATTCCCACCCTGCACTGATTCCTAACCCGCACTGATTCCCAACATTCACTGATTCCCAACCTTCACTGATTCCCAACCCGCACTGATTCCCAACCCGCACTGATTCCCAACCCACACTGATTCCCAACCCGCACTGATTCCCAACCCGCACTGATTCCCAACCCGCACTCATTCCCAACCTGCACTGATTCCCAACCTTCACTGATTCCCAACCCGCACTGATTCCCAACCCAACCCACACATTCCCAACCTTCACTGATTCTCAAACCGCACTGATTCCCAACCCGCACTGATTCCCGACCCGCACTGATTCCCATCCCGCACTGATTCCCAACCCGCACTGATTCCCAACCTTCACTGATTCCCAACCCGCACGGATTCCCAACCTTCACTGATTCCCAACCTTCACTCATTCCCAACCTTCACTGATTCCCAACCCGCACTGATTCCCAACCTAAACTGATTCCCAACCTTCACTGATTCCCAACCCGCGCTGATTCCCAACCTGCACTCTTTCCCAACCTTCACTGATTCCCAACCTTCACTGATTCCCAACCCGCACTGATTCCCAACCTGCACTCATTCTCAACCTTCACTGATTCCCAACCTTCACTGATTACCAACCTGCATTGATTCCCAACCCGCACTGATTCCCAACCCGCACTGATTCCCAACCCAACCCGCCCTGATTCCCAACCTTCACTGATTCCCAACCTTCACTGATTCCCAACCCGCACTGATTCCCAACCTTCACTGATTCCCAACCTTCACTGATTCCCAACCTTCACTGATTCCCAACCCGAACTGATTCCCAACCCGAACTGATTCCCAACCCGCACTGATTCCCAACCTTCACTGATATCCAACACGCACTGATTCCCCACCTGCACTGATTCCCGACCTGCACTGATTCCCGACCTGCACTGATTCCCAACCTGCACTGATTCCCAACCTTCACTGATTCCCAACCCGAACTGATTCCCAACCCGAACTGATTCCCAACCCGAACTGATTCCCAACTCGCACTGATTCCCAGCCTTCACTGATATCCAACACGCACTGATTCCCATTCCGCACTGATTCCCAACCCGCACTGATTCCCAACCTTCACTGATTCCCAACCCGCACTGATTCCCAACCTGCACTCATTCCCAACCTTCTCTGTTTCCCAACCTTCACTGTTTCCCTACTTTCAGTGATTCCCAACCTTCACTTTTTCCCCACCAGCACTGATTCCCAACCTTCACTGATTCCCAACCTTCACTGATTCCCGCCCCGCACTGATTCCCAACCTTCACTCATTCTCAACCTTCACTGATTCCCAACCTTCACTGATTCCCAAGCTGCATTGATTCCCAACCCGCACTGATTCCCAACCCGCACTGATTCCCAACCCGCACTGATTCCCAACCCAACCCGCACTAATTCCCAACCTTCACTGATTCCCAACCCGCACTGATTCCCAACCCGCGCTGATTCCCAACCCGCACTGATTCCCAACCCTCACTGATTCCCCACCTTCACTGATTCCCAACCCGCACTGATTCCCAACCCGCACTGATTCCCAACCTTCACTGATTCCCAACACGCACTGATTCCCCACCCGCACTGATTCCCGACCTGCACTGATTCCCAACCCGCACTGATTCCCACCCCGCACTGATTCCCACCCCGCACTGATTCCCACCCCGCACTGATTCCCAACCTGCACTGATTCCCAACCTGCACTGATTCCCAACCCGCACTGATTCCCAACCCGCACTGATTCCCAACCCGCACTGATTCCCAACCTGCACTGATTCCCAACCCGCACTGATTCCCAACCTTCACTCATTCGCAACCCGCACTATTCCCAACCTGCACTGATTCCCAACCTTCATTGATTCCCAACCTTCACTGATTCCCAACCTGCACTGATTCCCAACCTGCACTGATTCCCAGCCTGCACTGATTCCCAGCCTGCACTGATTCCCAACCCGCACTCATTCCCAACCTGCACTGATTCCCAACCTTCACTGGTTCCCAACCCGCACTGATTCCCAACCTTCACTGATTCCCAACCCGCACTGACTCCCAAACTTCACTGATTCCCAACTTGCACCGATTCCCAACCCGCACTGATTCCCAACTCGCACTGATTCCCAACTCAACCCACACCTATTCCCAACCTGCACTGATTCCCAACCTGCACTGATTCCCAACCCTCACTGATTCCCAACCTTCACCGATTCCCAACCTTCTCCCATTCCCAGCCTGCACTGATTCCCAACCTTCACCGATTCCCAACCTTCACCGATTCCCAACCCGCACTGATTCCCAACCCGCACTGATTCCCAACCTGCACTGTTTCCCAACCTGCAGTGATTCCCAACCTGCACTGATTCCCAACCCGCACTGATTCCCAACCCGCACTAATTCCCAACCCGCACTAATTCCCAACCCGCACAGATTCCCAACCCAACCCGCACTGATTCCCAACCCAACCCGCACTGATTCCGAACCCAACCCACACTGATTCCCAACCTTAATGATTCCCAACCTTCATGATTCCCAACCCGCACTGATTCCCAACCTGCACTGATTCCCATCCCAACCCACACTGATTCCCAACCTGCACTGATTCCCAACCTGCACTGAT
This sequence comes from Carcharodon carcharias, assembly GCF_017639515.1. NCBI lineage: Eukaryota > Metazoa > Chordata > Chondrichthyes > Lamniformes > Lamnidae > Carcharodon > Carcharodon carcharias. Next base: position 202,244,897 of record NC_054470.1, on the reverse strand, counting down.
TCCCAACCTTCACTGATTCCCAACCTTCATGATTCCCAACCTTCATGATTCCCAACCTGCACTGATTCCCAACCTGCACTGATTCCCAACCAGAACTCATTACCAACCCGCACTGATTCCCAGCTCGCACTGATTCCCAACCCGCACTGATTCCCGATCTTCACTGATTCCCAACCCGCACTGATTCCCAACCCGCACTGATTCCCAACCCGCACTGATTCCCAACCCACACTGATTCCCAACCCGCACTGATTCCCAACCTGCACTGATTCCCAACCTTCACTGATTCCCAACCCGCTCAGATTCCCAACTATCCCACACTGATTCCCAACCAGCACTCATTCCCAACCTGCACTGATTCCCAACTCATCCCACACTGATTCCCAACCGGCACTCATTCCCAACCTGCACTGATTCCCAACTCATCCCACACTGATTCCCAACCCGCACTCATTCCCAACCTACACTGATTCCCAACCCGCACTCATTCCCAACCTGCACTGGTTCCCAACCCGCACTGATTCCCAACCAGCACCGATTCCCAAAACAACCCGCACTGATTCCCAACCCAACCCGCACTGATTCCCAACCTTCACTAATTCCCAACCCGCACTGATTCCCAACCCGCACTGGTTCCCAACCCGCACTAGTTCCCAACCCGCCCTGGTTCCCAACCCGCACTGATTCCCAACCCAACCCGCACTGATTCCCAACCCAACCCGCACTGATTCCCAACCCGCACTGATTCCCAACCTGCACTGATTCCCAACCTGCACTGATTCCCAACCCGCACTGATTCCCAACCTTCACTGATTCCCAACCTTCACTGATTCCCAACCTTCACTGATTCCCAACCTTCACTGATTCCCAACCTTCACTGATTCCCAACCCGCACTGATTCCCAACCTTCACTGATTCACAACACGCACTGATTCCCCACCCGCAATGATTCCCGACCCGCACTGATTCCCAACCCGCACTGATTCCCAACCCGCACTGATTCCCAACCTGCACTGATTCCCAACCTTCACTGATTCCCACCCTTCACTGAATCCCAACCTTCACTCATTCCCAACCCGCACTGATTCCCAACCCTCACTGATTCCCAACCCTCACTGATTCCGTACCCGCACTCATTCCCAACCTTCACTGATTCCCTTCCGCACTGATTCCCAACCTTCACTGATTCCCAACCTTCACTGATTCCCAACCTTCACTGATTCCCAACATGCACGGATTCCCAACCTTCACTGATTCCCAACCTTCACTGATTCCCAACCTTCACCGATTCCCAACCTGCACTGATTCCCAACCTTCACTGATTCCCAACCTTCACTCATTCCCAACCTTCACTGATTCCCAACCTGCATTGATTCCCAACCCGCACTGATTCCCAACCCGCACTGATTCCCAACCCAACCCGCACTGATTCCCAACCTTCACTGATTGCCAACCCGCACTGATTCCCAACCCGCACTGATTCCCAACCTTCACTGATTCCGAACCTTCACTGATTCCCAACCCGAACTGATTCACAACCCGAACTGATTCCCAACCCGCACTGATTCCCAACCTTCACTGATATCCAACACGCACTGATTCCCCACCCGCACTGATTCCCGACCTTCACTAATTCCCAACCCGCACTGATTCCCAACCCGCACTGGTTCCCAACCCGCACTGGTTCCCAACCCGCACTAGATCCCAACCCGCACTGGTTCCCAACCCGCACTGATTCCCAACCCAACCCGCACTGATTCCCAACCTTCACTGATTCCCAACCCGCACTGATTCCCAACCTGCACTGATTCCCAACCCGCACTGATTCCCAACCTTCACTGATTCCCAACCTTCACTGATTCCCAACCTTCACTGATTCCCAACCCGCACTAATTCCCAACCTTCACTGATTCCCAACACGCACTGACTCCCCACCCGCACTGATTCCCGACCTGCACTGATTCCCAACCTGCACTGATTCCCAACCCGCACTGATTCCCAACCCGCACTGATTCCCAACCCGCACTGATTCCCAACCTGCACTGATTCCCAACCTGCACTGATTCCCAACCTGCACTGATTCCCAACCCGCACTGATTTCCAACCCGCACTGATTCCCAACCTCCACTGATTCCCAACCTTCACTGATTCCCACCCTTCACTGATTCCCACCCTTCACTGATTCCCAACCTGCACTGATTCCCAACCTGCACTGATTCCCAACCCGCACTGATTCCCAACCCTCACTGATTCCCAACCCTCACTGATTCCCAACCCGCACTCATTCCCAACCTTCACTGATTCCCTTCCGCACTGATTCCCAACCTGCACTGATTCCCAACCTGCACTGATTCCCAACCTTCACTGATTCCCAACCTTCACTGATTCCCAACCTTCACTGATTCCCAACCCGCACGGATTCCCAACCTTCACTGATTCCCAACCTTCACTGATTCCCAACCTTCACCGATTCCCAACCTGCACTGATTCCCAACCTTCACTGATTCCCAACCTTCACTGATTCCCAACCTTCACTGATTCCCAACCTTCACTGATTCCCAACCCGCACTAATTCCCAACCTTCACTGATTCCCAACACGCACTGACTCCCCACCCGCACTGATTCCTGACCTGCACTGATTCCCAACCTGCACTGATTCCCAACCTGCACTGATTCCCAACCTGCACTGATTCCCAACCCGCACTGATTCCCAACCTGCACTGATTCCCAACCTGCACTGATTCCCAACCCGCACTGATTCCCAACCTGCACTGATTCCCAACCTGCACTGATTCCCAACCCGCACTGATTCCCAACCCGCACTGATTCCCAACCCGCACTGATTCCCAACCTCCACTGATTCCCAACCTTCACTGATTCCCACCCTTCACTGATTCCCAACCTGCACTGATTCCCAACCTTCATTGATTCCCAACCCGCACTGATTCCCAACCCTCACTGATTCCCAACCCTCACTGATTCCCAACCCGCACTCATTCCCAACCTTCACTGATTCCCTTCCGCACTGATTCCCAACCTGCACTGATTCCCAACCTTCACTGATTCCCAACCTTCACTGATTCCCAACCTTCACTGATTCCCAACCCGCACGGATTCCCAACCTTCACTGATTCCCAACCTTCACTGATTCCCAACCTTCACTGATTCCCAACCTGCACTGATTCCCAACCTTCACTGATTCCCAACCTTCACTCATTCCCAACCTTCACTGATTCCCAACCCGCACTGATTCCCAACCTAAACTGATTCCCAACCTTCACTGATTCCCAACCCGCGCTGATTCCAACCTGCACTCTTTCCCAACCTTCACTGATTCCCAACCCGCACTGATTCCCAACCCGGACTGATTCCCAACCCGCACTGATTCCCAACCCGCACTGATTCCCAACCCGCACTGATTCCCAACCTGCACTGATTCCCAACCTTCACTGATTCCCAACCCGCTCAGATTCCCAACTATCCCACACTGATTCCCAACCCGTACTCATTCCCAACCTGCACTGATTCCCAACTCATCCCACACTGATTCCCAACCGGCACTCATTCCCAACCTGCACTGATTCCCAACTCATCCCACACTGATTCCCAACCCGCACTCATTCCCAACCTACACTGATTCCCAACCCGCACTCATTCCCAAACTGCACTGGTTCCCAACCCGCACCGATTCCCAACCCAACCCGCACTGATTCCCAACCCAACCCGCACTGATTCCCAACCTTCACTAATTCCCAACCCGCACTGATTCCCAACCCGCACTGGTTCCCAACCCGCACTAGTTCCCAACCCGCCCTGGTTCCCAACCCGCACTGATTCCCAACCCAACCCGCACTGATTCCCAACCCAACCCGCACTGATTCCCAACCCGCACTGATTCCCAACCTGCACTGATTCCCAACCTGCACTGATTCCCAACCCGCACTGATTCCCAACCTTCACTGATTCCCAACCTTCACTGATTCCCAACCTTCACTGATTCCCAACCCGCACTGATTCCCAACCTTCACTGATTCACAACACGCACTGATTCCCAACCCGCACTGATTCCCGACCCGCACTGCTTCCCAACCCGCACTGATTCCCAACCCGCACTGATTCCCAACCTGCACTGATTCCCAACCTTCACTGATTCCCACCCTTCACTGAATCCCAACCTTCACTCATTCCCAACCCGCACTGATTCCCAACCATCACTGATTCCCAATCCTCACTGATTCCGTACCCGCACTCATTCCCAACCTTCACTGATTCCCTTCCGCACTGATTCCCAACCTTCACTGATTCCCAACCTTCACTGATTCCCAACCTTCACTGATTCCCAACATGCACGGATTCCCAACCTTCACTGATTCCCAACCTTCACTGATTCCCAACCTTCACCGATTCCCAACCTGCACTGATTCCCAACCTTCACTGATTCCCAACCTTCACTGATTCCCAACCTTCACTCATTCCCAACCTTCCCTGATTCCCAACCCGCACTGATTCCCAACACGCACTGATTCCCAACCTTCACTGATTCCCAGCCCGCGCTGATTCCCAACCTGCACTCATTCTCAACCTTCACTGATTCCCAACCTTCACTGATTACCAACCTGCATTGATTCCCAACCCGCACTGATTCCCAACCCGCACTGATTCCCAACCCAACCCGCACTGATTCCCAACCTTCACTGATTGCCAACCCGCACTGATTCCCAACCCGCACTGATTCCCAACCTTCACTGATTCCGAACCTTCACTGATTCCCAACCCGAACTGATTCACAACCCGAACTGATTCCCAACCCGCACTGATTCCCGACCTGCACTGATTCCCACCCTTCACTGATTCCCAACCTTCACTCATTCCCAACCCGCACTGATTCCCAACCCTCACTGATTCCCAGCCCTCACTGATTCCGTACCCGCACTCATTCCCAACCTTCACTGATTCCCTTCCGCACTGATTCCCAACCTTCACTGATTCCCAACCTTCACTGATTCCCAACCTTCACTGATTCCCAACCCGCACGGATTCCCAACCTTCACTGATTCCCAACCTTCACTGATTCCCAACCTTCACCGATTCCCAACCTGCACTGATTCCCAACCTTCACTGATTCCCAACCTTCACTGATTCCCAACCTTCACTCATTCCCAACCTTCACTGATTCCCAACCTAAACTGATTCCCAACCTTCACTGATTCCCAACCCGCGCTGATTCCCAACCTGCACTGATTCCCAACCTTCACTGATTCCCAACCTTCACTGATTCCCAACCTTCACTGATTACCAACCTGCATTGATTCCCAACCCGCACTGATTCCCAACCCACACTGATTCCCAACCCAACCCGCACTGATTCCCAACCTTCACTGATTGCCAACCCGCACTGATTCCCAACCCGCACTGATTCCCAACCTTCACTGATTCCGAACCTTCACTGATTCCCAACCCGAACTGATTCCCAACCCGAACTGATTCCCAACCCGCACTGATTCCCAACCTTCACTGATATCCAACACGCACTGATTCCCCACCCGCACTGATTCCCGACCTTCACTAATTCCCAACCCGCACTGATTCCCAACCCGCACTGGTTCCCAACCTGCACTGGTTCCCAACCCGCACTAGATCCCAACCCGCACTGGTTCCCAACCCGCACTGATTCCCAACCCAACCCGCACTGATTCCCAACCTTCACTGATTCCCAACCCGCACTGATTCCCAACCTGCACTGATTCCCAACCCGCACTGATTCCCAACCTTCACTGATTCCCAACCTTCACTGATTCCCAACCTTCACTGATTCCCAACCCGCACTGATTCCCAACCTTCACTGATTCCCAACACGCACTGATTCCCCACCCGCACTGATTCCCGACCTGCACTGATTCCCAACCCGCACTGATTCCCAACCCGCACTGATTCCCAACCCGCACTGATTCCCAACCCGCACTGATTCCCAACCTGCACTGATTCCCAACCTGCACTGATTCCCAACCTGCACTGATTCCCAACCTGGACTGATTCCCAACCCGCACTGATTCCCAACCCGCACTGATTTCCAACCCGCACTGATTCCCAAATTCCACTGATTCCCAACCTTCACTGATTCCCACCCTTCACTGATTCCCAACCTGCACTGATTCCCAACCTTCACTGATTCCCAACCTTCACTGATTCCCAACCCGCACTGATTCCCAACCCTCACTGATTCCCAACCCTCACTGATTCCCAACCCGCACTCATTCCCAACCTTCACTGATTCCCTTCCGCACTGATTCCCAACCTGCACTGATTCCCAACCTTCACTGAGTCCCAACCTTCACTGATTCCCAACCTTCACTGATTCCCAACCCGCACGGATTCCCAACCTTCACTGATTCCCAACCTTCACTGATTCCCAATCTTCACCGATTCCCAACCTGCACTGATTCCCAACCTTCACTGATTCCCAACCTTCACTGATTCCCAACCTTCACTCATTCCCAACCTTCACTGATTCCCAACCCGCACTGATTCCCAACCCGCAGTGATTCCCAACCTTCACTGATTCCCAACCCGCGCTGATTCCCAACCTGCACTCTTTCCCAACCTGCACTCTTTCCCAACCTTCACTGATTCCCAACCCGCACTGATTCTCAACCTTCACTGATTCCCAACCTTCACTGATTACCAACCTGCATTGATTCCCAACCCGCACTGATTCCCAACCCGCACTGATTCCCAACCCAACCCGCCCTGATTCCCAACCTTCACTGATTCCCAACCCGCACTGATTCCCAACCCGCACTGATTCCCAACCTTCACTGATTCCCAACCTTCACTGATTCCCAACCCGAACTGATTCCCAACCCGAACTGATTCCCAACCCGCACTGATTCCCAACCTTCACTGATATCCAACACGCACTGATTCCCCACCCGCACTGATTCCCGACCTGCACTGATTCCCAACCTGCACTGATTCCGAACCTGCACTGATTCCCAACCCGCACTGATTCCCAACCCGCACTGATTTCCAACCCGCACTGATTCCCAACCTCCACTGATTCCCAACCTTCACTGATTCCCACCCTTCACTGATTCCCAACCTGCACTGATTCCCAACCTTCACTGATTCCCAACCCGCACTTATTCCCAACCCTCACTGATTCCCAACCCTCACTGATTCCCAACCCGCACTCATTCCCAACCTTCACTGATTCCCTTCCGCACTGATTCCCAACCTGCACTGATTCCCAACCTGCACTGATTCTCAACCTTCACTGATTCCCAACCTTCACTGATTCCCAACCCGCACGGATTCCCAACCTTCACTGATTCCCAACCTTCACTCATTCCCAACCTTCACTGATTCCCAACCCGCACTGATTCCCAACCTAAACTGATTCCCAACCTTCACTGATTCCCAACCCGCGCTGATTCCCAACCTGCACTCTTTCCCAACCTTCACTGATTCCCAACCCGCACTGATTCCCAACCTGCACTCATTCTCAACCTTCACTGATTCCCAACCTTCACTGATTACCAACCTGCATTGATTCCCAACCTTCACTGATTCCCAACCTTCACTGATTCCCAACCTTCACTAATTCCCAACCTGCACTGATTCCCAACCTGCACTGATTCCCAACCTTCACTGATTCCCACCCTGCACTGATTCCCAACCTGCAATGATTCCCAACCTGCACTGATTCCCAACCTTCACTGATTCCCACCCTGCACTGATTCCTAACCCGCACTGATTCCCAACATTCACTGATTCCCAACCTTCACTGATTCCCAACCCGCACTGATTCCCAACCCGCACTGATTCCCAACCCACACTGATTCCCAACCCGCACTGATTCCCAACCCGCACTGATTCCCAACCCGCACTCATTCCCAACCTGCACTGATTCCCAACCTTCACTGATTCCCAACCCGCACTGATTCCCAACCCAACCCACACATTCCCAACCTTCACTGATTCTCAAACCGCACTGATTCCCAACCCGCACTGATTCCCGACCCGCACTGATTCCCATCCCGCACTGATTCCCAACCCGCACTGATTCCCAACCTTCACTGATTCCCAACCCGCACGGATTCCCAACCTTCACTGATTCCCAACCTTCACTCATTCCCAACCTTCACTGATTCCCAACCCGCACTGATTCCCAACCTAAACTGATTCCCAACCTTCACTGATTCCCAACCCGCGCTGATTCCCAACCTGCACTCTTTCCCAACCTTCACTGATTCCCAACCTTCACTGATTCCCAACCCGCACTGATTCCCAACCTGCACTCATTCTCAACCTTCACTGATTCCCAACCTTCACTGATTACCAACCTGCATTGATTCCCAACCCGCACTGATTCCCAACCCGCACTGATTCCCAACCCAACCCGCCCTGATTCCCAACCTTCACTGATTCCCAACCTTCACTGATTCCCAACCCGCACTGATTCCCAACCTTCACTGATTCCCAACCTTCACTGATTCCCAACCCGAACTGATTCCCAACCCGAACTGATTCCCAACCCGCACTGATTCCCAACCTTCACTGATATCCAACACGCACTGAATCCCCACCTGCACTGATTCCCGACCTGCACTGATTCCCGACCTGCACTGATTCCCAACCTGCACTGATTCCCAACCTTCACTGATTCCCAACCCGAACTGATTCCCAACCCGAACTGATTCCCAACCCGAACTGATTCCCAACTCGCACTGATTCCCAGCCTTCACTGATATCCAACACGCACTGATTCCCATTCCGCACTGATTCCCAACCCGCACTGATTCCCAACCTTCACTGATTCCCAACCCGCACTGATTCCCAACCTGCACTCATTCCCAACCTTCTCTGTTTCCCAACCTTCACTGTTTCCCTACTTTCAGTGATTCCCAACCTTCACTTTTTCCCCACCAGCACTGATTCCCAACCTTCACTGATTCCCAACCTTCACTGATTCCCGCCCCGCACTGATTCCCAACCTTCACTCATTCTCAACCTTCACTGATTCCCAACCTTCACTGATTCCCAAGCTGCATTGATTCCCAACCCGCACTGATTCCCAACCCGCACTGATTCCCAACCCGCACTGATTCCCAACCCAACCCGCACTAATTCCCAACCTTCACTGATTCCCAACCCGCACTGATTCCCAACCCGCGCTGATTCCCAACCCGCACTGATTCCCAACCCTCACTGATTCCCCACCTTCACTGATTCCCAACCCGCACTGATTCCCAACCCGCACTGATTCCCAACCTTCACTGGTTCCCAACCCGCACTGATTCCCAACCTTCACTGATTCCCAACCCGCACTGACTCCCAAACTTCACTGATTCCCAACTTGCACCGATTCCCAACCCGCACTGATTCCCAACTCGCACTGATTCCCAACTCAACCCACACCTATTCCCAACCTGCACTGATTCCCAACCTGCACTGATTCCCAACCCTCACTGATTCCCAACCTTCACCGATTCCCAACCTTCTCCCATTCCCAGCCTGCACTGATTCCCAACCTTCACCGATTCCCAACCTTCACCGATTCCCAACCCGCACTGATTCCCAACCCGCACTGATTCCCAACCTGCACTGTTTCCCAACCTGCAGTGATTCCCAACCTGCAGTGATTCCCAACCCGCACTGATTCCCAACCCGCACTAATTCCCAACCCGCACTAATTCCCAACCCGCACAGATTCCCAACCCAACCCGCACTGATTCCCAACCCAACCCGCACTGATTCCGAACCCAACCCACACTGATTCCCAACCTTAATGATTCCCAACCTTCATGATTCCCAACCCGCACTGATTCCCAACCTGCACTGATTCCCATCCCAACCCACACTGATTCCCAACCTGCACTGATTCCCAACCTGCACTGATTCCCAACCTTCACTGATTCCCAACCTTCATGATTCCCAACCTGCACTGATTCCCAACCTGCACTGATTCCCAACCAGAACTCATTACCAACCCGCACTGATTCCCAGCTCGCACTGATTCCCAACCCGCACTGATTCCCGATCTTCACTGATTCCCAACCCGCACTGATTCCCAACCCGCACTGATTCCCAACCCGCACTGATTCCCAACCCACACTGATTCCCAACCCGCACTGATTCCCAACCTGCACTGATTCCCAACCTTCACTGATTCCCAACCCGCTCAGATTCCCAACTATCCCACACTGATTCCCAACCAGCACTCATTCCCAACCTGCACTGATTCCCAACTCATCCCACACTGATTCCCAACCGGCACTCATTCCCAACCTGCACTGATTCCCAACTCATCCCACACTGATTCCCAACCCGCACTCATTCCCAACCTACACTGATTCCCAACCCGCACTCATTCCCAACCTGCACTGGTTCCCAACCCGCACTGATTCCCAACCAGCACCGATTCCCAAAACAACCCGCACTGATTCCCAACCCAACCCGCACTGATTCCCAACCTTCACTAATTCCCAACCCGCACTGATTCCCAACCCGCACTGGTTCCCAACCCGCACTAGTTCCCAACCCGCCCTGGTTCCCAACCCGCACTGATTCCCAACCCAACCCGCACTGATTCCCAACCCAACCCGCACTGATTCCCAACCCGCACTGATTCCCAACCTGCACTGATTCCCAACCTGCACTGATTCCCAACCCGCACTGATTCCCAACCTTCACTGATTCCCAACCTTCACTGATTCCCAACCTTCACTGATTCCCAACCTTCACTGATTCCCAACCCGCACTGATTCCCAACCTTCACTGATTCACAACACGCACTGATTCCCCACCCGCAATGATTCCCGACCCGCACTGATTCCCAACCCGCACTGATTCCCAACCCGCACTGATTCCCAACCTGCACTGATTCCCAACCTTCACTGATTCCCACCCTTCACTGATTCCCAACCTTCACTCATTCCCAACCCGCACTGATTCCCAACCCTCACTGATTCCCAACCCTCACTGATTCCGTACCCGCACTCATTCCCAACCTTCACTGATTCCCTTCCGCACTGATTCCCAACCTTCACTGATTCCCAACCTTCACTGATTCCCAACCTTCACTGATTCCCAACATGCACGGATTCCCAACCTTCACTGATTCCCAACCTTCACTGATTCCCAACCTTCACCGATTCCCAACCTGCACTGATTCCCAACCTTCACTGATTCCCAACCTTCACTCATTCCCAACCTTCACTGATTCCCAACCTGCATTGATTCCCAACCCGCACTGATTCCCAACCCGCACTGATTCCCAACCCAACCCGCACTGATTCCCAACCTTCACTGATTGCCAACCCGCACTGATTCCCAACCCGCACTGATTCCCAACCTTCACTGATTCCGAACCTTCACTGATTCCCAACCCGAACTGATTCACAACCCGAACTGATTCCCAACCCGCACTGATTCCCAACCTTCACTGATATCCAACACGCACTGATTCCCCACCCGCACTGATTCCCGACCTTCACTAATTCCCAACCCGCACTGATTCCCAACCCGCACTGGTTCCCAACCCGCACTGGTTCCCAACCCGCACTAGATCCCAACCCGCACTGGTTCCCAACCCGCACTGATTCCCAACCCAACCCGCACTGATTCCCAACCTTCACTGATTCCCAACCCGCACTGATTCCCAACCTGCACTGATTCCCAACCCGCACTGATTCCCAACCTTCACTGATTCCCAACCTTCACTGATTCCCAACCTTCACTGATTCCCAACCCGCACTAATTCCCAACCTTCACTGATTCCCAACACGCACTGACTCCCCACCCGCACTGATTCCCGACCTGCACTGATTCCCAACCTGCACTGATTCCCAACCTGCACTGATTCCCAACCCGCACTGATTCCCAACCTGCACTGATTCCCAACCTGCACTGATTCCCAACCCGCACTGATTTCCAACCCGCACTGATTCCCAACCTCCACTGATTCCCAACCTTCACTGATTCCCACCCTTCACTGATTCCCACCCTTCACTGATTCCCAACCTGCACTGATTCCCAACCTGCACTGATTCCCAACCCGCACTGATTCCCAACCCTCACTGATTCCCAACCCTCACTGATTCCCAACCCGCACTCATTCCCAACCTTCACTGATTCCCTTCCGCACTGATTCCCAACCTGCACTGATTCCCAACCTTCACTGATTCCCAACCTTCACTGATTCCCAACCTTCACTGATTCCCAACCCGCACGGATTCCCAACCTTCACTGATTCCCAACCTTCACTGATTCCCAACCTTCACCGATTCCCAACCTGCACTGATTCCCAACCTTCACTGATTCCCAACCTTCACTGATTCCCAACCTTCACTGATTCCCAACCTTCACTGATTCCCAACCCGCACTGATTCCCAACCTAAACTGATTCCCAACCTTCACTGATTCCCAACCCGCGCTGATTCCAACCTGCACTCTTTCCCAACCTTCACTGATTCCCAACCCGCACTGATTCCCAACCCGCACTGATTCCCAACCCGCACTGATTCCCAACCCGCACTGATTCCCAACCCGCACTGATTCCCAACCCGCACTGATTCCCAACCTTCACTGATTCCCAACCCGCTCAGATTCCCAACTATCCCACACTGATTCCCAACCCGCACTCATTCCCAACCTGCACTGATTCCCAACTCATCCCACACTGATTCCCAACCGGCACTTATTCCCAACCTGCACTGATTCCCAACTCATCCCACACTGATTCCCAACCCGCACTCATTCCCAACCTACACTGATTCCCAACCCGCACTCATTCCCAACCTGCACTGGTTCCCAACCCGCACTGATTCCCAACCCGCACCGATTCCCAACCCAACCCGCACTGATTCCCAACCCAACCCGCACTGATTCCCAACCTTCACTGATTCCCAACCTTCACTGATTCCCAACCTTCACTGATTCCCAACCTTCACTCATTCCCAACCTTCACTGATTCCCAACCCGCACTGATTCCCAACCCGCACTGATTCCCAACCCAACCCGCACTGATCCCAACCTTCACTGATTGCCAACCCGCACTGATTCCCAACCCGCACTGATTCCCAACCTTCACTGATTCCCAACCTTCACTGATTCCGAACCTTCACTGATTCCCAACCCGAACTGATTCACAACACGAACTGATTCCCAACCCGCACTGATTCCCAACCTTCACTGATATCCAACACGCACTGATTCCCCACCCGCACTGATTCCCGACCTTCACTAATTCCCAACCCGCACTGATTCCCAACCCGCACTGGTTCCCAACCCGCACTGGTTCCCAACCCGCACTAGATCCCAACCCGCACTGGTTCCCAACCCGCACTGATTCCCAACCCAGCCCGCACTGATTCCCAACCTTCACTGATTCCCAACCCGCACTGATTCCCAACCTGCACTGATTCCCAACCCGCACTGATTCCCAACCTTCACTGATTCCCAACCTTCACTGATTCCCAACCTTCACTGATTCCCAACCCGCACTAATTCCCAACCTTCACTGATTCCCAACACGCACTGACTCCCCACCCGCACTGATTCCTGACCTGCACTGATTCCCAACCTGCACTGATTCCCAACCTGCACTGATTCCCAACCTGCACTGATTCCCAACCCGCACTGATTCCCAACCTGCACTGATTCCCAACCTGCACTGATTCCCAACCCGCACTGATTCCCAACCCGCACTGATTCCCAACCTGCACTGATTCCCAACCTGCACTGATTCCCAACCCGCACTGATTCCCAACCCGCACTGATTCCCAACCCGCACTGATTCCCAATCTTCACTGATTCCCAACCTTCACTGATTCCCACCCTTCACTGATTCCCAACCTGCACTGATTCCCAACCTTCACTCATTCCCAACCCGCACTGATTCCCAACCCTCACTGATTCCCAACCCTCACTGATTCCCAACCCGCACTCATTCCCAACCTTCACTGATTCCCTTCCGCACTGATTCCCAACCTGCACTGATTCCCAACCTTCACTGATTCCCAACCTTCACTGATTCCCAACCTTCACTGATTCCCAACCCGCACTGATTCCCAACCTTCACTGATTCCCAACCTTCACTGATTCCCAACCTTCACTGATTCCCAACCTGCACTGATTCCCAACCTTCACTGATTCCCAACCTTCACTCATTCCCAACCTTCACTGATTCCCAACCCGCACTGATTCCCAACCTAAACTGATTCCCAACCTTCACTGATTCCCAACCCGCGCTGATTCCAACCTGCACTCTTTCCCAACCTTCACTGATTCCCAACCCGCACTGATTCCCAACCCGGACTGATTCCCAACCCGCACTGATTCCCAACCCACACTGATTCCCAACCCGCACTGATTCCCAACCTGCACTGATTCCCAACCTTCACTGATTCCCAACCCGCTCAGATTCCCAACTATCCCACACTGATTCCCAACCCGTACTCATTCCCAACCTGCACTGATTCCCAACTCATCCCACACTGATTCCCAACCGGCACTCATTCCCAACCTGCACTGATTCCCAACTCATCCCACACTGATTCCCAACCCGCACTCATTCCCAACCTACACTGATTCCCAACCCGCACTCATTCCCAAACTGCACTGGTTCCCAACCCGCACCGATTCCCAACCCAACCCGCACTGATTCCCAACCCAACCCGCACTGATTCCCAACCTTCACTAATTCCCAACCCGCACTGATTCCCAACCCGCACTGGTTCCCAACCCGCACTAGTTCCCAACCCGCCCTGGTTCCCAACCCGCACTGATTCCCAACCCAACCCGCACTGATTCCCAACCCAACCCGCACAGATTCCCAACCCGCACAGATTCCCAACCCGCACTGATTCCCAACCTGCACTGATTCCCAACCCGCACTGATTCCCAACCTTCACTGATTCCCAACCTGCACTGATTCCCAACCTTCACTGATTCCCAACCCGCACTGATTCCCAACCTTCACTGATTCACAACACGCACTGATTCCCAACCCGCACTGATTCCCGACCCGCACTGCTTCCCAACCCGCACTGATTCCCAACCCGCACTGATTCCCAACCTGCACTGATTCCCAACCTTCACTGATTCCCACCCTTCACTGAATCCCAACCTTCACTCATTCCCAACCCGCACTGATTCCCAACCATCACTGATTCCCAATCCTCACTGATTCCGTACCCGCACTCATTCCCAACCTTCACTGATTCCCTTCCGCACTGATTCCCAACCTTCACTGATTCCCAACCTTCACTGATTCCCAACCTTCACTGATTCCCAACCTTCACTGATTCCCAACATGCACGGATTCCCAACCTTCACTGATTCCCAACCTTCACTGATTCCCAACCTTCACCGATTCCCAACCTGCACTGATTCCCAACCTTCACTGATTCCCAACCTTCACTGATTCCCAACCTTCACTCATTCCCAACCTTCCCTGATTCCCAACCCGCACTGATTCCCAACACGCACTGATTCCCAACCTTCACTGATTCCCAGCCCGCGCTGATTCCCAACCTGCACTCATTCTCAACCTTCACTGATTCCCAACCTTCACTGATTACCAACCTGCATTGATTCCCAACCCGCACTGATTCCCAACCCGCACTGATTCCCAACCCAACCCGCACTGATTCCCAACCTTCACTGATTGCCAACCCGCACTGATTCCCAACCCGCACTGATTCCCAACCTTCACTGATTCCGAACCTTCACTGATTCCCAACCCGAACTGATTCACAACCCGAACTGATTCCCAACCCGCACTGATTCCCAACCTTCACTGATATCCAACACGCACTGATTCCCCACCCGCACTGATTCCCGACCTTCACTAATTCCCAACCCGCACTGATTCCCAACCCGCACTGGTTCCCAACCCGCACTGGTTCCCAACCCGCACTAGATCCCAACCCGCACTGGTTCCCAACCCGCACTGATTCCCAACCCAACCCGCACTGATTCCCAACCTTCACTGACTCCCCACCCGCACTGATTCCCGACCTGCACTGATTCCCAACCTGCACTGATTCCCAACCTGCACTTATTCCCAACCCGCACTGATTCCCAACCCGCACTGATTCCCAACCTGCACTGATTCCCAACCTGCACTGATTCCCAACCTGCACTGATTCCCAACCCGCACTGATTCCCAACCCGCACTGATTTCCAACCCGCACTGATTCCCAACCTCCACTGATTCCCAACCTTCACTGATTCCCACCCTTCACTGATTCCCACCCTTCACTGATTCCCAACCTGCACTGATTCCCAACCTTCATTGATTCCCAACCCGCACTGATTCCCAACCCTCACTGATTCCCAACCTTCACTGATTCCCAACCCGCACTCATTCCCAACCTTCACTGATTCCCTTCCGCACTGATTCCCAACCTGCACTGATTCCCAACCTTCACTGATTCCCAACCTTCACTGATTCCCAACCTTCACTGATTCCCAACCCGCACGGATTCCCAACCTTCACTGATTCCCAACCTTCACTGATTCCCAACCTTCACCGATTCCCAACCTGCACTGATTCCCAACCTTCACTGATTCCCAACCTTCACTGATTCCCAACCTTCACTGATTCCCAACCTTCACTGATTCCCAACCCGCACTGATTCCCAACCTAAACTGATTCCCAACCTTCACTGATTCCCAACCCGCGCTGATTCCAACCTGCACTCTTTCCCAACCTTCACTGATTCCCAACCCGCACTGATTCCCAACCTGCACTCATTCTCAATCTTCACTGATTCCCAACCTTCACTGATTACCAACTTGCATTGATTCCCAAGCCGCACTGATTCCCAACCCGCACTGATTCCCAACCCAACCCGCCCTGATTCCCAACCTCCACTGATTGCCAACCCGCACTGATTCCCAACCCGCACTGATTCCCAACCTTCACTGATTCCCAACCCGAACTGATTCCCAACCCGAACTGATTCCCAACCCGAACTGATTCCCAACCCGAACTGATTCCCAACCCGCACTGATTCCCAACTTTCACTGATATCCAACACGCACTGATTCCCCACCCGCACTGATTCCCGACCCGCACTGATTCCCAACCTGCACTGATTCCCAACCTGCACTGATTCCCAACCCGCACTGATTCCCAACCCGCACTGATTTCCAACCCGCACTGATTCCCAACCTCCACTGATTCCCAACCTTCACTGATTCCCACCCTTCACTGATTCCCAACCTGCACTGATTCCCAACCTTCACTGATTCCCAACCCGCACTGATTCCCAACCCTCACTGATTCCCAACCCTCACTGATTCCCAACCCGCACTCATTCCCAACCTTCACTGATTCCCTTCCGCACTGATTCCCAACCTGCACTGATTCCCAACCTTCACTGATTCCCAACCTTCACTGATTCCCAACCCGCACGGATTCCCAACCTTCACTGATTCCCAACCTTCACTGATTCCCAACCTTCACCGATTCCCAACCTGCACTGATTCCCAACCTTCACTGATTCCCAACCTTCACTGATTCCCAACCTTCACTGATTCCCAACCTTCACTGATTCCCAACCCGCACTGATTCCCAACCTAAACTGATTCCCAACCTTCACTGATTCCCAACCCGCGCTGATTCCCAACCTGCACTCTTTCCCAACCTTCACTGATTCCCAACCCGCACTGATTCCCAACCTGCACTCATTCTCAACCTTCACTGATTCCCAACCTTCACTGATTACCAACCTGCATTGATTCCCAAGCCGCACTGATTCCCAACCCGCACTGATTCCCAACCTAACCCGCCCTGATTCCCAACCTTCACTGATTCCCAACCCGCACTGATTCCCAACCTTCACTGATTCCCAACCTTCACTGATTCCCAACCCGAACTGATTCCCAACCCGAACTGATTCCCAACCCGCACTGATTCCCAACCTTCACTGATATCCAACACGCACTGATTCCCAACCCGCACTGATTCCCAACCCGCACTGATTCCCAACCTTCACTGATTCCCAACCCGCACTCATTCCCAACCTTCACTGATTCCCTTCCGCACTGATTCCCAACCTGCACTGATTCCCAACCTTCACTGATTCCCAACCTTCACTGATTCCCAACCTTCACTGATTCCCAACCCGCACGGATTCCCAACCTTCACTGATTCCCAACCTTCACTGATTCCCAACCTTCACCGATTCCCAACCTGCACTGATTCCCAACCTTCACTGATTCCCAACCTTCACTGATTCCCAACCTTCACTGATTCCCAACCCGCACTGATTCCCAACCTAAACTGATTCCCAACCTTCACTGATTCCCAACCCGCGCTGATTCCAACCTGCACTCTTTCCCAACCTTCACTGATTCCCAACCCGCACTGATTCCCAACCTGCACTCATTCTCAATCTTCACTGATTCCCAACCTTCACTGATTACCAACCTGCATTGATTCCCAACCCGCACTGATTCCCAACCCAACCCGCCCTGATTCCCAACCTCCACTGATTGCCAACCCGCACTGATTCCCAACCCGCACTGATTCCCAACCTTCACTGATTCCCAACCCGAACTGATTCCCAACCCGAACTGATTCCCAACCCGAACTGATTCCCAACCCGCACTGATTCCCAACCTTCACTGATATCCAACACGCACTGATTCCCCACCCGCACTGATTCCCGACCTGCACTGATTCCCAACCTGCACTGATTCCCAACCTGCACTGATTCCCAACCCGCACTGATTCCCAACCCGCACTGATTTCCAACCCGCACTGATTACCAACCTCCACTGATTCCCAACCTTCACTGATTCCCACCCTTCACTGATTCCCAACCTGCACTGATTCCCAACCTTCATTGATTCCCAACCCGCAATGATTCCCAACCCTCACTGATTCCCAACCTTCACTGATTCCCAACCCGCACTCATTCCCAACCTTCACTGATTCCCTTCCGCACTGATTCCCAACCTGCACTGATTCCCAACCTTCACTGATTCCCAACCTTCACTGATTCCCAACCTTCACTGATTCCCAACCCGCACGGATTCCCAACCTTCACTGATTCCCAACCTTCACTGATTCCCAACCTTCACCGATTCCCAACCTGCACTGATTCCCAACCTTCACTGATTCCCAACCTTCACTGATTCCCAACCTTCACTGATTCCCAACCCGCACTGATTCCCAACCTAAACTGATTCCCAACCTTCACTGATTCCCAACCCGCGCTGATTCCAACCTGCACTCTTTCCCAACCTTCACTGATTCCCAACCCGCACTGATTCCCAACCTGCACTCATTCTCAATCTTCACTGATTCCCAACCTTCACTGATTACCAACCTGCATTGATTCCCAAGCCGCACTGATTCCTAACCCGCACTGATTCCCAACCCAACCCGCCCTGATTCCCAACCTCCCCTGATTGCCAACCCGCACTGATTCCCAACCCGCACTGATTCCCAACCTTCACTGATTCCCAACCCGAACTGATTCCCAACCCGAACTGATTCCCAACCCGAACTGATTCCCAACCCGCACTGATTCCCAACCTTCACTGATATCCAACACGCACTGATTCCCCACCCGCACTGATTCCCGACCTGCACTGATTCCCAACCTGCACTGATTCCCAACCTGCACTGATTCCCAACCCGCACTGATTCCCAACCCGCACTGATTCCCAACCCGCACTGATTTCCAACCCGCACTGATTCCCAACCTCCACTGATTCCCAACCTTCACTGATTCCCACCCTTCACTGATTCCCAACCTGCACTGATTCCCAACCTTCACTGATTCCCAACCCGCACTGATTCCCAACCCTCACTGATTCCCAACCCTCACTGATTCCCAACCCGCACTCATTCCCAACCTTCACTGATTCCCTTCCGCACTGATTCCCAACCTGCACTGATTCCCAACCTTCACTGATTCCCAACCTTCACTGATTCCCAACCCGCACGGATTCCCAACCTTCACTCATTCCCAACCTTCACTGATTCCCTTCCGCTCTGATTCCCAACCTGCACTGATTCCCAACCTTCACTGATTCCCAACCTTCACTGATTCCCAACCTTCACTGATTCCCAACCTTCACTGATTCCCAACCCGCACGGATTCCCAACCTTCACTGATTCCCAACCTTCACTGATTCCCAACCTTCACCGATTCCCAACCTGCACTGATTCCCAACCTTCACTGATTCCCAACCTTCACTGATTCCCAACCTTCACTGATTCCCAACCCGCACTGATTCCCAACCTAAACTGATTCCCAACCTTCACTGATTCCCAACCCGCGCTGATTCCAACCTGCACTCTTTCCCAACCTTCACTGATTCCCAACCCGCACTGATTCCCAACCTGCACTCATTCTCAATCTTCACTGATTCCCAACCTTCACTGATTACCAACCTGCATTGATTCCCAAGCCGCACTGATTCCCAACCCGCACTGATTCCCAACCCAACCCGCCCTGATTCCCAACCTCCACTGATTGCCAACCCGCACTGATTCCCAACCCGCACTGATTCCCAACCTTCACTGATTCCCAACCCGAACTGATTCCCAACCCGAACTGATTCCCAACCCGAACTGATTCCCAACCCGCACTGATTCCCAACCTTCACTGATATCCAACACGCACTGATTCCCCACCCGCACTGATTCCCGACCTGCACTGATTCCCAACCTGCACTGATTCCCAACCTGCACTGATTCCCAACCCGCACTGATTCCCAACCCGCACTGATTTCCAACCCGCACTGATTCCCAACCTCCACTGATTCCCAACCTTCACTGATTCCCACCCTTCACTGATTCCCAACCTGCACTGATTCCCAACCTTCATTGATTCCCAACCCGCACTGATTCCCAACCCTCACTGATTCCCAACCTTCACTGATTCCCAACCCGCACTCATTCCCAACCTTCACTGATTCCCTTCCGCACTGATTCCCAACCTGCACTGATTCCCAACCTTCACTGATTCCCAACCTTCACTGATTCCCAACCTTCACTGATTCCCAACCCGCACGGATTCCCAACCTTCACTGATTCCCAACCTTCACTGATTCCCAACCTTCACCGATTCCCAACCTGCACTGATTCCCAACCTTCACTGATTCCCAACCTTCACTGATTCCCAACCTTCACTGATTCCCAACCCGCACTGATTCCCAACCTAAACTGATTCCCAACCTTCACTGATTCCCAACCCGCGCTGATTCCAACCTGCACTCTTTCCCAACCTTCACTGATTCCCAACCCGCACTGATTCCCAACCTGCACTCATTCTCAATCTTCACTGATTCCCAACCTTCACTGATTACCAACCTGCATTGATTCCCAAGCCGCACTGATTCCCAACCCGCACTGATTCCCAACCCAACCCGCCCTGATTCCCAACCTCCACTGATTGCCAACCCGCACTGATTCCCAACCCGCACTGATTCCCAACCTTCACTGATTCCCAACCCGAACTGATTCCCAACCCGAACTGATTCCCAACCCGAACTGATTCCCAACCCGCACTGATTCCCAACCTTCACTGATATCCAACACGCACTGATTCCCCACCCGCACTGATTCCCGACCTGCACTGATTCCCAACCTGCACTGATTCCCAACCTGCACTGATTCCCAACCCGCACTGATTCCCAACCCGCACTGATTTCCAACCCGCACTGATTCCCAACCTCCACTGATTCCCAACCTTCACTGATTCCCACCCTTCACTGATTCCCACCCTGCACTGATTCCCAACCTTCACTGATTCCCAACCCGCACTGATTCCCAACCCTCACTGATTCCCAACCCTCACTGATTCCCAACCCGCACTCATTCCCAACCTTCACTGATTCCCTTCCGCACTGATTCCCAACCTGCACTGATTCCCAACCTTCACTGATTCCCAACCTTCACTGATTCCCAACCTTCACTGATTCCCAACCTTCACTGATTCCCAACCCGCACTGATTCCCAACCTAAACTGATTCCCAACCTTCACTGATTCCCAACCCGCGCTGATTCCAACCTGCACTCTTTCCCAACCTTCACTGATTCCCAACCCGCACTGATTCCCAACCTGCACTCATTCTCAATCTTCACTGATTCCCAACCTTCACTGATTACCAACCTGCATTGATTCCCAAGCCGCACTGATTCCCAACCCGCACTGATTCCCAACCCAACCCGCCCTGATTCCCAACCTCCACTGATTGCCAACCCGCACTGATTCCCAACCCGCACTGATTCCCAACCTTCACTGATTCCCAACCCGAACTGATTCCCAACCCGAACTGATTCCCAACCCGAACTGATTCCCAACCCGCACTGATTCCCAACCTTCACTGATATCCAACACGCACTGATTCCCCACCCGCACTGATTCCCGACCTGCACTGATTCCCAACCTGCACTGATTCCCAACCTGCACTGATTCCCAACCCGCACTGATTCCCAACCCGCACTGATTTCCAACCCGCACTGATTCCCAACCTCCACTGATTCCCAACCTTCACTGATTCCCACCCTTCACTGATTCCCAACCTGCACTGATTCCCAACCTTCATTGATTCCCAACCCGCACTGATTCCCAACCCTCACTGATTCCCAACCTTCACTGATTCCCAACCCGCACTCATTCCCAACCTTCACTGATTCCCTTCCGCACTGATTCCCAACCTGCACTGATTCCCAACCTTCACTGATTCCCAACCTTCACTGATTCCCAACCTTCACTGATTCCCAACCCGCACGGATTCCCAACCTTCACTGATTCCCAACCTTCACTGATTCCCAACCTTCACCGATTCCCAACCTGCACTGATTCCCAACCTTCACTGATTCCCAACCTTCACTGATTCCCAACCTTCACTGATTCCCAACCCGCACTGATTCCCAACCTAAACTGATTCCCAACCTTCACTGATTCCCAACCCGCGCTGATTCCAACCTGCACTCTTTCCCAACCTTCACTGATTCCCAACCCGCACTGATTCCCAACCTGCACTCATTCTCAATCTTCACTGATTCCCAACCTTCACTGATTACCAACCTGCATTGATTCCCAAGCCGCACTGATTCCCAACCCGCACTGATTCCCAACCCAACCCGCCCTGATTCCCAACCTCCACTGATTGCCAACCCGCACTGATTCCCAACCCGCACTGATTCCCAACCTTCACTGATTCCCAACCCGAACTGATTCCCAACCCGAACTGATTCCCAACCCGAACTGATTCCCAACCCGCACTGATTCCCAACCTTCACTGATATCCAACACGCACTGATTCCCCACCCGCACTGATTCCCGACCTGCACTGATTCCCAACCTGCACTGATTCCCAACCTGCACTGATTCCCAACCCGCACTGATTCCCAACCCGCACTGATTTCCAACCCGCACTGATTCCCAACCTCCACTGATTCCCAACCTTCACTGATTCCCACCCTTCACTGATTCCCACCCTGCACTGATTCCCAACCTTCACTGATTCCCAACCCGCACTGATTCCCAACCCTCACTGATTCCCAACCCTCACTGATTCCCAACCCGCACTCATTCCCAACCTTCACTGATTCCCTTCCGCACTGATTCCCAACCTGCACTGATTCCCAACCTTCACTGATTCCCAACCTTCACTGATTCCCAACCCGCACGGATTCCCAACCTTCACTCATTCCCAACCTTCACTGATTCCCTTCCGCTCTGATTCCCAACCTGCACTGATTCCCAACCTTCACTGATTCCCAACCTTCACTGATTCCCAACCTTCACTGATTCCCAACCTTCACTGATTCCCAACCCGCACGGATTCCCAACCTTCACTGATTCCCAACCCGCACGGATTCCCAACCTTCACTGATTCCCAACCTTCACCGATTCCCAACCTGCACTGATTCCCAACCTTCACTGATTCCCAACCTTCACTGATTCCCAACCTTCACTGATTCCCAACCCGCACTGATTCCCAACCTAAACTGATTCCCAACCTTCACTGATTCCCAACCCGCGCTGATTCCAACCTGCACTCTTTCCCAACCTTCACTGATTCCCAACCCGCACTGATTCCCAACCTGCACTCATTCTCAATCTTCACTGATTCCCAACCTTCACTGATTACCAACCTGCATTGATTCCCAAGCCGCACTGATTCCCAACCCGCACTGATTCCCAACCCAACCCGCCCTGATTCCCAACCTCCACTGATTGCCAACCCGCACTGATTCCCAACCCGCACTGATTCCCAACCTTCACTGATTCCCAACCCGAACTGATTCCCAACCCGAACTGATTCCCAACCCGAACTGATTCCCAACCCGCACTGATTCCCAACCTTCACTGATATCCAACACGCACTGATTCCCCACCCGCACTGATTCCCGACCTGCACTGATTCCCAACCTGCACTGATTCCCAACCTGCACTGATTCCCAACCCGCACTGATTCCCAACCCTTACTGATTCCCAACCCGCACTGATTCCCAACCTCCACTGATTCCCAACCTTCACTGATTCCCACCCTTCACTGATTCCCAACCTGCACTGATTCCCAACCTTCACTGATTCCCAACCCGCACTGATTCCCAACCCTCACTGATTCCCAACCCTCACTGATTCCCAACCCGCACTCATTCCCAACCTTCACTGATTCCCTTCCGCACTGATTCCCAACCTGCACTGATTCCCAACCTTCACTGATTCCCAACCTTCACTGATTCCCAACCCGCACGGATTCCCAACCTTCACTGATTCCCAACCTTCACTGATTCCCAACCGTCACCGATTCCCAACCTGCACTGATTCCCAACCTTCACTGATTCCCAACCTTCACTGATTCCCAACCTTCACTGATTCCCAACCTTCACTGATTCCCAACCCGCACTGATTCCCAACCTAAACTGATTCCCAACCTTCACGGATTCCCAACCCGCGCTGATTCCCAACCTGCACTCTTTCCCAACCTTCACTGATTCCCAACCCGCACTGATTCCCAACCTGCACTCATTCTCAACCTTCACTGATTCCCAACCTTCACTGATTACCAACCTGCATTGATTCCCAAGCCGCACTGATTCCCAACCCGCACTGATTCCCAACCCAACCCGCCCTGATTCCCAACCTTCTCTGTTTCCCAACCTTCACTGTTTCCCGAATTTCAGTGATTCCCAACCTTCACTTTTTCCCCACCAGCACTGATTCCCAACCTTCACTGATTCCCAACCTTCACTGATTCCCAACCTTCACTGATTCCCAACCCGCACTGATTCCCAACCCGCACTGATTCCCAACCCGCACTGATTCCCAACCCAACCCGCACTAATTCCCAACCTTCACTGATTCCCAACCTTCACTGATTCCCAACCCGCACTGATTCCCAACCCGCACTGATTCCCAACCCTCACTGATTCCCCACCTTCACTGATTCCCAACCCGCACTGATTCCCAACCCGCACTGATTCCCAACCTTCACTGATTCCCAACACGCACTGATTCCCCACCCGCACTGATTCCCGACCTGCACTGATTCCCAACCCGCACTGATTCCCACCCCGCACTGATTCCCACCCCGCACTGATTCCCAACCTGCACTGATTCCCAACCCGCACTGATTCCCAACCCGCACTGATTCCCAACCTGCACTGATTCCCAACCTGCACTGATTCCCAACCTTCACTCATTCGCAACCCGCACTATTCCCAACCTTCACTGATTCCCAACCTTCACTGATTCCCAACCTTCACTGATTCCCAACCTGCACTGATTCCCAACCTGCACTGATTCCCAACCTTCACTGGTTCCCAACCCGCACTGATTCCCAACCCGCACTGATTCGCAACCCAACCCACACTGATTCCCAACCTTCACTGATTCCCAACCTTCACTGATTCCCAACCTTCACTTATTCCCAACCTGCACTGATTCCCAACCTGCACTGATTCCCAACCTTCACTTATTCCCACCCTGCACTGATTCCCAATCCGCACTGATTCCCAACCTGCACTGATTCCCAACCTTCACTGATTCCTACCCTGCACTGATTCCCAACCCGCACTGATTCCCAACCCGCACTGATTCCCAACCTTCACTGATTCCCAACCTTCACTGATTCCCAACCCGCAGTGATTCCCAACCCACACTGATTCCCAACCCACACTGATTCCCAACCCGCACTGATTCCCAACCCGCACTCATTCCCAACCCGCACTCATTCCCAACCTGCACTCATTCCCAACCTTCACTGATTCCCAACCCGCACTCATTCCCAACCCAACCCACACATTCCCAACCTTCACTGATTCCCAACCTTCACTGATTCCCAACCTTCACTGATTCCCAACCCGCACTGATTCCCAACCTTCACTAATTCCCAACCCGCACTTTTTCCCGACCTTCACTGATTCCTAACCTTCACTGATTCCCAACCTTCACTGATTCCCAACCTTCACTGATTCCCAACCTGCACTGATTCCCAACCCGCACTGATTCCCAACCTTCACTGATTCTCAAACCGCACTGATTCCCATCCCGCACTGATTCCCGACCCGCACTGATTCCCATCCCGCACTGATTCCCATCCCGCACTGATTCCCAACCCGCACTGATTCCCAACCTTCACTGATTCCCAACCCGCACTGACTCCCAAACTTCACTGATTCCCAACTTGCACCGATTCCCAACTCGCACTGATTCCCAACTCAACCGATACCTATTCCCAACCTGCACTGATTCCCAACCTGCACTGATTCCCAACCTGCAGTGATTCCCAACCTGCACTGATTCCCAACCTGCACTGATTCCCAACCCGCACTGACTCCCAACCTTCACTGATTCCCGACCTTCACTGATTCCCAACCTTCTCCGATTCCCAGCCTGCACTGATTCCCAACCTTCACCGATTCCCAACCTTCACCGATTCCCAACCCGCACTGATTCCCAACCCGCACTGATTCCCAACCTGCAGTGATTCCCAACCTGCAGTGATTCCCAACCTGCACTGATTCCCAACCTGCACTGATTCCCAACCCGCACTGACTCCCAACCTTCACTGATTCCCGACCTTCACTGATTCCCAACCTGCACTAATTCCCAACCCGCACAGATTCCCAACCCGCACTGATTCCCAACCCAACCCGCGCTGATTCCGAACCCAACCCACACTGATTCCCAACCTTAATGATTCCCAACCTTCATGATTCCCAACCCGCACTGATTCCCAACCTGCACTGATTCCCATCCCAACCCACACTGATTCCCAACCCGCACTGATTCCCAACCTGCACTGATTCCCAACCTGCACTGATTCCCAACCTTCACTGATTCCCAACCTTCATGATTCCCAACCTGCACTGATTCCCAACCTGCACTGATTCCCAACCTTCACTGATTCCCAACCCGCACTCCTTCCCAACCAGAACTTATTCCCAACCCGCACTGATTCCCAACCCGCACTGATTCCCAACCCGCACTGATTCCCAACCCGCACTGATTCCCAACCCACACTGATTCCCAACCCGCACTGATTCCCAACCTGCACTGATTCCCAACCTTCACTGATTCCCAACCCGCTCAGATTCCCAACTATCCCACACTGATTCCCAACCCGCACTCATTCCCAACCTGCACTGATTCCCAACTCATCCCACACTGATTCCCAACCGGCACTCATTCCCAACCTGCACTGATTCCCAACTCATCCCACACTGATTCCCAACCCGCACTCATTCCCAACCTACACTGATTCCCAACCGGCACTCATTCCCAACCCGCACTGGTTCCCAACCCGCACTGATTCCCAACCCGCACTGATTCCCAACCCAACCCGCACTGATTCCCAACCCAACCCGCACTGATTCCCAACCCAACCCGCACTGATTCCCAACCTTCACTAATTCCCAACCCGCACTGATTCCCAACCCGCACTGGTTCCCAACCCGCACTGGTTCCCAACCCGCACTAGTTCCCAACCCGCACTGGTTCCCAACCCGCACTGATTCCCAACCCAACCCGCACTGATTCCCAACCTTCACTGATTCCCAACCCGCACTGACTCCCAAACTTCACTGATTCCCAACTTGCACCGATTCCCAACCCGCACTGATTCCCAACTCGCACTGATTCCCAACTCAACCCATACCTATTCCCAACCTGCACTGATTCCCAACCTGCACTGATTCCCAACCTGCAGTGATTCCCAACCT
Organism: Carcharodon carcharias; assembly: GCF_017639515.1. Lineage (NCBI taxonomy): Eukaryota > Metazoa > Chordata > Chondrichthyes > Lamniformes > Lamnidae > Carcharodon > Carcharodon carcharias. Next base: position 202,216,689 of record NC_054470.1, on the reverse strand, counting down.
GCACTGATTCCCAACCTGCACTGATTCCCAACCCGCACTGACTCCCAACCTTCACTGATTCCCGACCTTCACTGATTCTCAACCTTCTCCGATTCCCAGCCTGCACTGATTCCCAACCTTCACCGATTCCCAACCTTCACCGATTCCCAACCCGCACTGATTCCCAACCCGCACTGATTCCCAACCTGCACTGATTCCCAAACTGCAGTGATTCCCAACCTGCCCTGATTCCCAACCTGCACTGATTCCCAACCCACACTGACTCCCAACCTTCACTGATTCCCGACCTTCACTGATTCCCAACCTGCACTAATTCCCAACCCGCACAGATTCCCAACCCAACCCGCACTGATTCCGAACCCAACCCACACTGATTCCCAACCTTAATGATTCCCAACCTTCATGATTCCCAACCCGCACTGATTCCCAACCTGCACTGATTCCCATCCCAACCCACACTAATTCCCAACCCGCACTGATTCCCAACCTGCACTGATTCCCAACCTTCACTGATTCCCAACCTTCACTGATTCCCAACCTTCATGATTCCCAACCTGCACTGATTCCCAACCTGCACTGATTCCCAACCTTCACTGATTCCCAACCCGCACTCCTTCCCAACCAGAACTCATTCCCAACCCGCACTGATTCCCAACTCGCACTGATTCCCAACCCGCACTGATTCCCAACCCGCACTGATTCCCAACCCGCTCAGATTCCCAACTATCCCACACTGATTCCCAACCCGCACTCATTCCCAACCTGCACTGATTCCCAACTCATCCCACACTGATTCCCAACCGGCACTCATTCCCAACCTGCACTGATTCCCAACTCATCCCACACTGATTCCCAACCCGCACTCATTCCCAACCTACACTGATTCCCAACCCGCACTCATTCCCAACCCGCACTGGTTCCCAACCCGCACTGATTCCCAACCCGCACTGATTCCCAACCCAACCCGCACTGATTCCCAACCCAACCCGCACTGATTCCCAACCCAACCCGCACTGATTCCCAACCTTCACTAATTCCCAACCCGCACTGATTCCCAACCCGCACTGATTCCCAACCCGCACTGGTTCCCAACCCGCACTAGTTCCCAACCCGCACTGGTTCCCAACCCGCACTGATTCCCAACCTGCACTGATTCCCAACCTGCACTGATTCCCAACCCTCACTGATTCCCAACCCGCACTGATTTCCAACCCGCACTGATTCCCAACCTCCACTGATTCCCAACCTTCACTGATTCCCACCCTTCACTGATTCCCAACCTGCACTGATTCCCAACCTTCACTGATTCCCAACCCGCACTGATTCCCAACCCTCACTGATTCCCAACCCTCACTGATTCCCAACCCGCACTCATTCCCAACCTTCACTGATTCCCTTCCGCACTGATTCCCAACCTGCACTGATTCCCAACCTTCACTGATTCCCAACCTTCACTGATTCCCAACCCGCACGGATTCCCAACCTTCACTGATTCCCAACCTTCACTGATTCCCAACCTTCACCGATTCCCAACCTGCACTGATTCCCAACCTTCACTGATTCCCAACCTTCACTGATTCCCAACCTTCACTGATTCCCAACCTTCACTGATTCCCAACCCGCACTGATTCCCAACCTAAACTGATTCCCAACCTTCACTGATTCCCAACCCGCGCTGATTCCCAACCTGCACTCTTTCCCAACCTTCACTGATTCCCAACCCGCACTGATTCCCAACCTGCACTCATTCTCAACCTTCACTGATTCCCAACCTTCACTGATTACCAACCTGCATTGATTCCCAAGCCGCACTGATTCCCAACCCGCACTGATTCCCAACCCAACCCGCCCTGATTCCCAACCTTCACTGATTCCCAACCCGCACTGATTCCCAACCTTCACTGATTCCCAACCTTCACTGATTCCCAACCCGAACTGATTCCCAACCCGAACTGATTCCCAACCCGCACTGATTCCCAACCTTCACTGATATCCAACACGCACTGATTCCCAACCCGCACTGATTCCCAACCCGCACTGATTCCCAACCTTCACTGATTCCCAACCCGCACTCATTCCCAACCTTCACTGATTCCCTTCCGCACTGATTCCCAACCTGCACTGATTCCCAACCTTCACTGATTCCCAACCTTCACTGATTCCCAACCTTCACTGATTCCCAACCCGCACGGATTCCCAACCTTCACTGATTCCCAACCTTCACTGATTCCCAACCTTCACCGATTCCCAACCTGCACTGATTCCCAACCTTCACTGATTCCCAACCTTCACTGATTCCCAACCTTCACTGATTCCCAACCCGCACTGATTCCCAACCTAAACTGATTCCCAACCTTCACTGATTCCCAACCCGCGCTGATTCCAACCTGCACTCTTTCCCAACCTTCACTGATTCCCAACCCGCACTGATTCCCAACCTGCACTCATTCTCAATCTTCACTGATTCCCAACCTTCACTGATTACCAACCTGCATTGATTCCCAAGCCGCACTGATTCCCAACCCGCACTGATTCCCAACCCAACCCGCCCTGATTCCCAACCTCCACTGATTGCCAACCCGCACTGATTCCCAACCCGCACTGATTCCCAACCTTCACTGATTCCCAACCCGAACTGATTCCCAACCCGAACTGATTCCCAACCCGAACTGATTCCCAACCCGAACTGATTCCCAACCCGCACTGATTCCCGACCTTCACTGATATCCAACACGCACTAATTCCCAACCTTCACTGATTCCCAACCTTCACTGATTCCCAACCCGCACTGATTCCCAACCCGCACTGATTCCCAACCCTCACTGATTCCCCACCTTCACTGATTCCCAACCCGCACTGATTCCCAACCCGCACTGATTCCCAACCTTCACTGATTCCCAACACGCACTGATTCCCCACCCGCACTGATTCCCGACCTGCACTGATTCCCAGCCCGCACTGATTCCCACCCCGCACTGATTCCCACCCCGCACTGATTCCCAACCTGCACTGATTCCCAACCTGCACTGATTCCCAACCCGCACTGATTCCCAACCTGCACTGATTCCCAACCTGCACTGATTCCCAACCTTCACTCATTCGCAACCCGCACTATTCCCAACCTTCACTGATTCCCAACCTTCACTGATTCCCAACCTGCACTGATTCCCAACCTGCACTGATTCCCAACCTTCACTGGTTCCCAACCCGCACTGATTCCCAACCGGCACTGATTCGCAACCCAACCCACACTGATTCCCAACCTTCACTGATTCCCAACCTTCACTGATTCCCAACCTTCACTTATTCCCAACCTGCACTGATTCCCAACCTGCACTGATTCCCAACCTTCACTTATTCCCACCCTGCACTGATTCCCAACCCGCACTGATTCCCAACCTGCACTGATTCCCAACCTTCACTGATTCCTACCCTGCACTGATTCCCAACCCGCACTGATTCCCAACCCGCACTGATTCCCAACCTTCACTGATTCCCAACCTTCACTGATTCCCAACCCGCAGTGATTCCCAACCCACACTGATTCCCAACCCACACTGATTCCCAACCCGCACTGATTCCCAACCCGCACTCATTCCCAACCCGCACTCATTCCCAACCTGCACTCATTCCCAACCTTCACTGATTCCCAACCCGCACTCATTCCCAACCCAACCCACACATTCCCAACCTTCACTGATTCCCAACCTTCACTGATTCCCAACCTTCACTGATTCCCAACCCGCACTGATTCCCAACCTTCACTAATTCCCAACCCGCACTTTTTCCCGACCTTCACTGATTCCTAACCTTCACTGATTCCCAACCTTCACTGATTCCCAACCTTCACTGATTCCCAACCTGCACTGATTCCCAACCCGCACTGATTCCCAACCTTCACTGATTCTCAAACCGCACTGATTCCCATCCCGCACTGATTCCCGACCCGCACTGATTCCCATCCCGCACTGATTCCCATCCCGCACTGATTCCCAACCCGCACTGATTCCCAACCTTCACTGATTCCCAACCCGCACTGACTCCCAAACTTCACTGATTCCCAACTTGCACCGATTCCCAACTCGCACTGATTCCCAACTCAACCGATACCTATTCCCAACCTGCACTGATTCCCAACCTGCACTGATTCCCAACCTGCAGTGATTCCCAACCTGCACTGATTCCCAACCTGCACTGATTCCCAACCCGCACTGACTCCCAACCTTCACTGATTCCCGACCTTCACTGATTCCCAACCTTCTCCGATTCCCAGCCTGCACTGATTCCCAACCTTCACCGATTCCCAACCTTCACCGATTCCCAACCCGCACTGATTCCCAACCCGCACTGATTCCCAACCTGCAGTGATTCCCAACCTGCAGTGATTCCCAACCTGCACTGATTCCCAACCTGCACTGATTCCCAACCCGCACTGACTCCCAACCTTCACTGATTCCCGACCTTCACTGATTCCCAACCTGCACTAATTCCCAACCCGCACAGATTCCCAACCCGCACTGATTCCCAACCCAACCCGCGCTGATTCCGAACCCAACCCACACTGATTCCCAACCTTAATGATTCCCAACCTTCATGATTCCCAACCCGCACTGATTCCCAACCTGCACTGATTCCCATCCCAACCCACACTGATTCCCAACCCGCACTGATTCCCAACCTGCACTGATTCCCAACCTGCACTGATTCCCAACCTTCACTGATTCCCAACCTTCATGATTCCCAACCTGCACTGATTCCCAACCTGCACTGATTCCCAACCTTCACTGATTCCCAACCCGCACTCCTTCCCAACCAGAACTTATTCCCAACCCGCACTGATTCCCAACCCGCACTGATTCCCAACCCGCACTGATTCCCAACCCGCACTGATTCCCAACCCACACTGATTCCCAACCCGCACTGATTCCCAACCTGCACTGATTCCCAACCTTCACTGATTCCCAACCCGCTCAGATTCCCAACTATCCCACACTGATTCCCAACCCGCACTCATTCCCAACCTGCACTGATTCCCAACTCATCCCACACTGATTCCCAACCGGCACTCATTCCCAACCTGCACTGATTCCCAACTCATCCCACACTGATTCCCAACCCGCACTCATTCCCAACCTACACTGATTCCCAACCCGCACTCATTCCCAACCCGCACTGGTTCCCAACCCGCACTGATTCCCAACCCGCACTGATTCCCAACCCAACCCGCACTGATTCCCAACCCAACCCGCACTGATTCCCAACCCAACCCGCACTGATTCCCAACCTTCACTAATTCCCAACCCGCACTGATTCCCAACCCGCACTGGTTCCCAACCCGCACTGGTTCCCAACCCGCACTAGTTCCCAACCCGCACTGGTTCCCAACCCGCACTGATTCCCAACCCAACCCGCACTGATTCCCAACCTTCACTGATTCCCAACCCGCACTGACTCCCAAACTTCACTGATTCCCAACTTGCACCGATTCCCAACCCGCACTGATTCCCAACTCGCACTGATTCCCAACTCAACCCATACCTATTCCCAACCTGCACTGATTCCCAACCTGCACTGATTCCCAACCTGCAGTGATTCCCAACCTGCACTGATTCCCAACCTGCACTGATTCCCAACCCGCACTGACTCCCAACCTTCACTGATTCCCGACCTTCACTGATTCTCAACCTTCTCCGATTCCCAGCCTGCACTGATTCCCAACCTTCACCGATTCCCAACCTTCACCGATTCCCAACCCGCACTGATTCCCAACCCGCACTGATTCCCAACCTGCACTGATTCCCAAACTGCAGTGATTCCCAACCTGCCCTGATTCCCAACCTGCACTGATTCCCAACCCGCACTGACTCCCAACCTTCACTGATTCCCGACCTTCACTGATTCCCAACCTGCACTAATTCCCAACCCGCACAGATTCCCAACCCAACCCGCACTGATTCCGAACCCAACCCACACTGATTCCCAACCTTAATGATTCCCAACCTTCATGATTCCCAACCCGCACTGATTCCCAACCTGCACTGATTCCCATCCCAACCCACACTAATTCCCAACCCGCACTGATTCCCAACCTGCACTGATTCCCAACCTTCACTGATTCCCAACCTTCACTGATTCCCAACCTTCATGATTCCCAACCTGCACTGATTCCCAACCTGCACTGATTCCCAACCTTCACTGATTCCCAACCCGCACTCCTTCCCAACCAGAACTCATTCCCAACCCGCACTGATTCCCAACTCGCACTGATTCCCAACCCGCACTGATTCCCAACCCGCACTGATTCCCAACCCGCTCAGATTCCCAACTATCCCACACTGATTCCCAACCCGCACTCATTCCCAACCTGCACTGATTCCCAACTCATCCCACACTGATTCCCAACCGGCACTCATTCCCAACCTGCACTGATTCCCAACTCATCCCACACTGATTCCCAACCCGCACTCATTCCCAACCTACACTGATTCCCAACCCGCACTCATTCCCAACCCGCACTGGTTCCCAACCCGCACTGATTCCCAACCCGCACTGATTCCCAACCCAACCCGCACTGATTCCCAACCCAACCCGCACTGATTCCCAACCCAACCCGCACTGATTCCCAACCTTCACTAATTCCCAACCCGCACTGATTCCCAACCCGCACTGGTTCCCAACCCGCACTGGTTCCCAACCCGCACTAGTTCCCAACCCGCACTGGTTCCCAACCCGCACTGATTCCCAACCTGCACTGATTCCCAACCTGCACTGATTCCCAACCCGCACTGATTCCCAACCCGCACTGATTTCCAACCCGCACTGATTCCCAACCTCCACTGATTCCCAACCTTCACTGATTCCCACCCTTCACTGATTCCCAACCTGCACTGATTCCCAACCTTCACTGATTCCCAACCCGCACTGATTCCCAACCCTCACTGATTCCCAACCCTCACTGATTCCCAACCCGCACTCATTCCCAACCTTCACTGATTCCCTTCCGCACTGATTCCCAACCTGCACTGATTCCCAACCTTCACTGATTCCCAACCTTCACTGATTCCCAACCCGCACGGATTCCCAACCTTCACTGATTCCCAACCTTCACTGATTCCCAACCTTCACCGATTCCCAACCTGCACTGATTCCCAACCTTCGCTGATTCCCAACCTTCACTGATTCCCAACCTTCACTGATTCCCAACCCGCACTGATTCCCAACCTAAACTGATTCCCAACCTTCACTGATTCCCAACCCGCGCTGATTCCCAACCTGCACTCTTTCCCAACCTTCACTGATTCCCAACCCGCACTGATTCCCAACCTGCACTCATTCTCAACCTTCACTGATTCCCAACCTTCACTGATTACCAACCTGCATTGATTCCCAAGCCGCACTGATTCCCAACCCGCACTGATTCCCAACCCAACCCGCCCTGATTCCCAACCTTCACTGATTCCCAACCCGCACTGATTCCCAACCTTCACTGATTCCCAACCTTCACTGATTCCCAACCCGAACTGATTCCCAACCCGAACTGATTCCCAACCCGCACTGATTCCCAACCTTCACTGATATCCAACACGCACTGATTCCCAACCCGCACTGATTCCCAACCCGCACTGATTCCCAACCTTCACTGATTCCCAACCCGCACTCATTCCCAACCTTCACTGATTCCCTTCCGCACTGATTCCCAACCTGCACTGATTCCCAACCTTCACTGATTCCCAACCTTCACTGATTCCCAACCTTCACTGATTCCCAACCCGCACGGATTCCCAACCTTCACTGATTCCCAACCTTCACTGATTCCCAACCTTCACCGATTCCCAACCTGCACTGATTCCCAACCTTCACTGATTCCCAACCTTCACTGATTCCCAACCTTCACTGATTCCCAACCCGCACTGATTCCCAACCTAAACTGATTCCCAACCTTCACTGATTCCCAACCCGCGCTGATTCCAACCTGCACTCTTTCCCAACCTTCACTGATTCCCAACCCGCACTGATTCCCAACCTGCACTCATTCTCAATCTTCACTGATTCCCAACCTTCACTGATTACCAACCTGCATTGATTCCCAAGCCGCACTGATTCCCAACCCGCACTGATTCCCAACCCAACCCGCCCTGATTCCCAACCTCCACTGATTGCCAACCCGCACTGATTCCCAACCCGCACTGATTCCCAACCTTCACTGATTCCCAACCCGAACTGATTCCCAACCCGAACTGATTCCCAACCCGAACTGATTCCCAACCCGAACTGATTCCCAACCCGCACTGATTCCCAACCTTCACTGATATCCAACACGCACTGATTCCCCACCCGCACTGATTCCCGACCTGCACTGATTCCCAACCTGCACTGATTCCCAACCTGCACTGATTCCCAACCCGCACTGATTCCCAACCCGCACTGATTTCCAACCCGCACTGATTCCCAACCTCCACTGATTCCCAACCTTCACTGATTCCCACCCTTCACTGATTCCCAACCTGCACTGATTCCCAACCTTCACTGATTCCCAACCCGCACTGATTCCCAACCCTCACTGATTCCCAACCCTCACTGATTCCCAACCCGCACTCATTCCCAACCTTCACTGATTCCCTTCCGCACTGATTCCCAACCTGCACTGATTCCCAACCTTCACTGATTCCCAACCTTCACTGATTCCCAACCCGCACGGATTCCCAACCTTCACTCATTCCCAACCTTCACTGATTCCCTTCCGCACTGATTCCCAACCTGCACTGATTCCCAACCTTCACTGATTCCCAACCTTCACTGATTCCCAACCTTCACTGATTCCCAACCCGCACGGATTCCCAACCTTCACTGATTCCCAACCTTCACTGATTCCCAACCTTCACCGATTCCCAACCTGCACTGATTCCCAACCTTCACTGATTCCCAACCCGCACTGATTCCCAACCTGCACTGATTCCCAACCTTCACTGATTCCCAACCTTCACTGATTCCCAACCTTCACTGATTCCCAACCTTCACTGATTCCCAACCCGCACGGATTCCCAACCTTCACTGATTCCCAACCTTCACTGATTCCCAACCTTCACCGATTCCCAACCTGCACTGATTCCCAACCTTCACTGATTCCCAACCTTCACTGATTCCCAACCTTCACTGATTCCCAACCCGCACTGATTCCCAACCTAAACTGATTCCCAACCTTCACTGATTCCCAACCCGCGCTGATTCCAACCTGCACTCTTTCCCAACCTTCACTGATTCCCAACCCGCACTGATTCCCAACCTGCACTCATTCTCAATCTTCACTGATTCCCAACCTTCACTGATTACCAACCTGCATTGATTCCCAAGCCGCACTGATTCCCAACCCGCACTGATTCCCAACCCAACCCGCCCTGATTCCCAACCTCCACTGATTGCCAACCCGCACTGATTCCCAACCCGCACTGATTCCCAACCTTCACTGATTCCCAACCCGAACTGATTCCCAACCCGAACTGATTCCCAACCCGAACTGATTCCCAACCCGAACTGATTCCCAACCCGCACTGATTCCCAACCTTCACTGATATCCAACACGCACTGATTCCCCACCCGCACTGATTCCCGACCTGCACTGATTCCCAACCTGCACTGATTCCCAACCTGCACTGATTCCCAACCCGCACTGATTCCCAACCCGCACTGATTTCCAACCCGCACTGATTCCCAACCTCCACTGATTCCCAACCTTCACTGATTCCCACCCTTCACTGATTCCAAACCTGCACTGATTCCCAACCTTCACTGATTCCCAACCCGCACTGATTCCCAACCCTCACTGATTCCCAACCCTCACTGATTCCCAACCCGCACTCATTCCCAACCTTCACTGATTCCCTTCCGCACTGATTCCCAACCTGCACTGATTCCCAACCTTCACTGATTCCCAACCTTCACTGATTCCCGACCCGCACGGATTCCCAACCTTCACTCATTCCCAACCTTCACTGATTCCCTTCCGCACTGATTCCCAACCTGCACTGATTCCCAACCTTCACTGATTCCCAACCTTCACTGATTCCCAACCTTCACTGATTCCCAACCCGCACGGATTCCCAACCTTCACTGATTCCCAACCTTCACTGATTCCCAACCTTCACCGATTCCCAACCTGCACTGATTCCCAACCTTCACTGATTCCCAACCTTCACTGATTCCCAACCTTCACTGATTCCCAACCCGCACTGATTCCCAACCTAAACTGATTCCCAACCTTCACTGATTCCCAACCCGCACTGATTCCCAACCTGCACTCATTCTCAATCTTCACTGATTCCCAACCTTCACTGATTACCAACCTGCATTGATTCCCAAGCCGCACTGATTCCCAACCCGCACTGATTCCCAACCCAACCCGCCCTGATTCCCAACCTCCACTGATTGCCAACCCGCACTGATTCCCAACCCGCACTGATTCCCAACCCGCACTGATTTCCAACCTTCACTGATTCCCAACCCGAACTGATTCCCAACCCGAACTGATTCCCAACCCGAACTGATTCCCAACCCGCACTGATTCCCAACCTTCACTGATATCCAACACGCACTGATTCCCACCCGCACTGATTCCCGACCTGCACTGATTCCCAACCTGCACTGATTCCCAACCTGCACTGATTCCCAACCCGCACTGATTCCCAACCCGCACTGATTTCCAACCCGCACTGATTCCCAACCTCCACTGATTCCCAACCTTCACTGATTCCCACCCTTCACTGATTCCCAACCTGCACTGATTCCCAACCTTCACTGATTCCCAACCCGCACTGATTCCCAACCCTCACTGATTCCCAACCCTCACTGATTCCCAACCCGCACTCATTCCCAACCTTCACTGATTCCCTTCCGCACTGATTCCCAACCTGCACTGATTCCCAACCTTCACTGATTCCCAACCATCACTGATTCCCAACCCGCACGGATTCCCAACCTTCACTGATTCCCAACCTTCACTGATTCCCAACCGTCACCGATTCCCAACCTGCACTGATTCCCAACCTTCACTGATTCCCAACCTTCACTGATTCCCAACCTTCACTGATTCCCAACCCGCACTGATTCCCAACCTAAACTGATTCCCAACCTTCACTGATTCCCAACCCGCGCTGATTCCCAACCTGCACTCTTTCCCAACCTTCACTGATTCCCAACCTTCACTGATTCCCAACCTGCACTCATTCTCAACCTTCACTGATTCCCAACCTTCACTGATTACCAACCTGCATTGATTCCCAAGCCGCACTGATTCCCAACCCGCACTGATTCCCAACCCAACCCGCCCTGATTCCCAACCTTCTCTGTTTCCCAACCTTCACTGTTTCCCGACTTTCAGTGATTCCCAACCTTCACTTTTTCCCCACCAGCACTGATTCCCAACCTTCACTGATTCCCAACCTTCACTGATTCCCAACCTTCACTGATTCCCAACCCGCACTGATTCCCAACCCGCACTGATTCCCAACCCGCACTGATTCCCAACCCAACCCGCACTAATTCCCAACCTTCACTGATTCCCAACCTTCACTGATTCCCAACCCGCACTGATTCCCAACCCGCACTGATTCCCAACCCTCACTGATTCCCAACCTTCACTGATTCCCAACCCGCACTGATTCCCAACCCGCACTGATTCCCAACCTTCACTGATTCCCAACACGCACTGATTCCCCACCCGCACTGATTCCCGACCTGCACTGATTCCCAACCCGCACTGATTCCCACCCCGCACTGATTCCCAACCCGCACTGACTCCCAAACTTCACTGATTCCCAACTTGCACCGATTCCCAACTCGCACTGATTCCCAACTCAACCGATACCTATTCCCAACCTGCACTGATTCCCAACCTGCACTGATTCCCAACCTGCAGTGATTCCCAACCTGCACTGATTCCCAACCTGCACTGATTCCCAACCCGCACTGACTCCCAACCTTCACTGATTCCCGACCTTCACTGATTCCCAACCTTCTCCGATTCCCAGCCTGCACTGATTCCCAACCTTCACCGATTCCCAACCTTCACCGATTCCCAACCCGCACTGATTCCCAACCCGCACTGATTCCCAACCTGCAGTGATTCCCAACCTGCAGTGATTCCCAACCTGCACTGATTCCCAACCTGCACTGATTCCCAACCCGCACTGAGTCCCAACCTTCACTGATTCCCGACCTTCACTGATTCCCAACCTGCACTAATTCCCAACCCGCACAGATTCCCAACCCGCACTGATTCCCAACCCAACCCGCGCTGATTCCGAACCCAACCCACACTGATTCCCAACCTTAATGATTCCCAACCTTCATGATTCCCAACCCGCACTGATTCCCAACCTGCACTGATTCCCATCCCAACCCACACTGATTCCCAACCCGCACTGATTCCCAACCTGCACTGATTCCCAACCTGCACTGATTCCCAACCTTCACTGATTCCCAACCTTCATGATTCCCAACCTGCACTGATTCCCAACCTGCACTGATTCCCAACCTTCACTGATTCCCAACCCGCACTCCTTCCCAACCAGAACTTATTCCCAACCCGCACTGATTCCCAACCCGCACTGATTCCCAACCCGCACTGATTCCCAACCCGCACTGATTCCCAACCTGCACTGATTCCCAACCTGCACTGATTCCCAACCTTCACTGATTCCCAACCCGCTCAGATTCCCAACTATCCCACACTGATTCCCAACCCGCACTCATTCCCAACCTGCACTGATTCCCAACTCATCCCACACTGATTCCCAACCGGCACTCATTCCCAACCTGCACTGATTCCCAACTCATCCCACACTGATTCCCAACCCGCACTCATTCCCAACCTACACTGATTCCCAACCCGCACTCATTCCCAACCCGCACTGGTTCCCAACCCGCACTGATTCCCAACCCGCACTGATTCCCAACCCAACCCGCACTGATTCCCAACCCAACCCGCACTGATTCCCAACCCAACCCGCACTGATTCCCAACCTTCACTAATTCCCAACCCGCACTGATTCCCAACCCGCACTGGTTCCCAACCCGCACTGGTTCCCAACCCGCACTAGTTCCCAACCCGCACTGGTTCCCAACCCGCACTGATTCCCAACCCAACCCGCACTGATTCCCAACCTTCACTGATTCCCAACCCGCACTGACTCCCAAACTTCACTGATTCCCAACTTGCACCGATTCCCAACCCGCACTGATTCCCAACTCGCACTGATTCCCAACTCAACCCATACCTATTCCCAACCTGCACTGATTCCCAACCTGCACTGATTCCCAACCTGCAGTGATTCCCAACCTGCACTGATTCCCAACCTGCACTGATTCCCAACCCGCACTGACTCCCAACCTTCACTGATTCCCGACCTTCACTGATTCTCAACCTTCTCCGATTCCCAGCCTGCACTGATTCCCAACCTTCACCGATTCCCAACCTTCACCGATTCCCAACCCGCACTGATTCCCAACCCGCACTGATTCCCAACCTGCACTGATTCCCAAACTGCAGTGATTCCCAACCTGCCCTGATTCCCAACCTGCACTGATTCCCAACCCGCACTGACTCCCAACCTTCACTGATTCCCGACCTTCACTGATTCCCAACCTGCACTAATTCCCAACCCGCACAGATTCCCAACCCAACCCGCACTGATTCCGAACCCAACCCACACTGATTCCCAACCTTAATGATTCCCAACCTTCATGATTCCCAACCCGCACTGATTCCCAACCTGCACTGATTCCCATCCCAACCCACACTAATTCCCAACCCGCACTGATTCCCAACCTGCACTGATTCCCAACCTTCACTGATTCCCAACCTTCACTGATTCCCAACCTTCATGATTCCCAACCTGCACTGATTCCCAACCTGCACTGATTCCCAACCTTCACTGATTCCCAACCCGCACTCCTTCCCAACCAGAACTCATTCCCAACCCGCACTGATTCCCAACTCGCACTGATTCCCAACCCGCACTGATTCCCAACCCGCACTGATTCCCAACCCGCTCAGATTCCCAACTATCCCACACTGATTCCCAACCCGCACTCATTCCCAACCTGCACTGATTCCCAACTCATCCCACACTGATTCCCAACCGGCACTCATTCCCAACCTGCACTGATTCCCAACTCATCCCACACTGATTCCCAACCCGCACTCATTCCCAACCTACACTGATTCCCAACCCGCACTCATTCCCAACCCGCACTGGTTCCCAACCCGCACTGATTCCCAACCCGCACTGATTCCCAACCCAACCCGCACTGATTCCCAACCCAACCCGCACTGATTCCCAACCCAACCCGCACTGATTCCCAACCTTCACTAATTCCCAACCCGCACTGATTCCCAACCCGCACTGGTTCCCAACCCGCACTGGTTCCCAACCCGCACTAGTTCCCAACCCGCACTGGTTCCCAACCCGCACTGATTCCCAACCTGCACTGATTCCCAACCTGCACTGATTCCCAACCCGCACTGATTCCCAACCCGCACTGATTTCCAACCCGCACTGATTCCCAACCTCCACTGATTCCCAACCTTCACTGATTCCCACCCTTCACTGATTCCCAACCTGCACTGATTCCCAACCTTCACTGATTCCCAACCCGCACTGATTCCCATCCCGCACTGATTCCCAACCCTCACTGATTCCCAACCCTCACTGATTCCCAACCCGCACTCATTCCCAACCTTCACTGATTCCCTTCCGCACTGATTCCCAACCTGCACTGATTCCCAACCTTCACTGATTCCCAACCTTCACTGATTCCCAACCCGCACGGATTCCCAACCTTCACTGATTCCCAACCTTCACTGATTCCCAACCTTCACCGATTCCCAACCTGCACCGATTCCCAACCTTCACTGATTCCCAACCTTCACTGATTCCCAACCTTCACTGATTCCCAACCTTCACTGATTCCCAACCCGCACTGATTCCCAACCTAAACTGATTCCCAACCTTCACTGATTCCCAACCCGCGCTGATTCCCAACCTGCACTCTTTCCCAACCTTCACTGATTCCCAACCCGCACTGATTCCCAACCTGCACTCATTCTCAACCTTCACTGATTCCCAACCTTCACTGATTACCAACCTGCATTGATTCCCAAGCCGCACTGATTCCCAACCCGCACTGATTCCCAACCCAACCCGCCCTGATTCCCAACCTTCACTGATTCCCAACCCGCACTGATTCCCAACCTTCACTGATTCCCAACCTTCACTGATTCCCAACCCGAACTGATTCCCAACCCGAACTGATTCCCAACCCGCACTGATTCCCAACCTTCACTGATATCCAACACGCACTGATTCCCAACCCGCACTGATTCCCAACCCGCACTGATTCCCAACCTTCACTGATTCCCAACCCGCACTCATTCCCAACCTTCACTGATTCCCAACCCGCACTGATTCCCAACCTGCACTGATTCCCAACCTTCACTGATTCCCAACCTTCACTGATTCCCAACCTTCACTGATTCCCAACCCGCACGGATTCCCAACCTTCACTGATTCCCAACCTTCACTGATTCCCAACCTTCACCGATTCCCAACCTTCACTGATTCCCAACCTTCACTGATTCCCAACCTTCACTGATTCCCAACCCGCACTGATTCCCAACCTAAACTGATTCCCAACCTTCACTGATTCCCAACCCGCGCTGATTCCAACCTGCACTCTTTCCCAACCTTCACTGATTCCCAACCCGCACTGATTCCCAACCTGCACTCATTCTCAATCTTCACTGATTCCCAACCTTCACTGATTACCAACCTGCATTGATTCCCAAGCCGCACTGATTCCCAACCCGCACTGATTCCCAACCCAACCCGCCCTGATTCCCAACCTCCACTGATTGCCAACCCGCACTGATTCCCAACCCGCACTGATTCCCAACCTTCACTGATTCCCAACCCGAACTGATTCCCAACCCGAACTGATTCCCAACCCGAACTGATTCCCAACCCGAACTGATTCCCAACCCGCACTGATTCCCAACCTTCACTGATATCCAACACGCACTGATTCCCCACCCGCACTGATTCCCGACCTGCACTGATTCCCAACCTGCACTGATTCCCAACCTGCACTGATTCCCAACCCGCACTGATTCCCAACCCGCACTGATTTCCAACCCGCACTGATTCCCAACCTCCACTGATTCCCAACCTTCACTGATTCCCACCCTTCACTGATTCCCAACCTGCACTGATTCCCAACCTTCACTGATTCCCAACCCGCACTGATTCCCAACCCTCACTGATTCCCAACCCTCACTGATTCCCAACCCGCACTCATTCCCAACCTTCACTGATTCCCTTCCGCACTGATTCCCAACCTGCACTGATTCCCAACCTTCACTGATTCCCAACCTTCACTGATTCCCAACCCGCACGGATTCCCAACCTTCACTCATTCCCAACCTTCACTGATTCCCTTCCGCACTGATTCCCAACCTGCACTGATTCCCAACCTTCACTGATTCCCAACCTTCACTGATTCCCAACCTTCACTGATTCCCAACCCGCACGGATTCCCAACCTTCACTGATTCCCAACCTTCACTGATTCCCAACCTTCACCGATTCCCAACCTGCACTGATTCCCAACCTTCACTGATTCCCAACCTTCACTGATTCCCAACCTTCACTGATTCCCAACCCGCACTGATTCCCAACCTAAACTGATTCCCAACCTTCACTGATTCCCAACCCGCACTGATTCCCAACCTGCACTCATTCTCAATCTTCACTGATTCCCAACCTTCACTGATTACCAACCTGCATTGATTCCCAAGCCGCACTGATTCCCAACCCGCACTGATTCCCAACCCAACCCGCCCTGATTCCCAACCTCCACTGATTGCCAACCCGCACTGATTCCCAACCCGCACTGATTCCCAACCTTCACTGATTCCCAACCCGAACTGATTCCCAACCCGAACTGATTCCCAAACCGAACTGATTCCCAACCCGCACTGATTCCCAACCTTCACTGATATCCAACACGCACTGATTCCCACCCGCACTGATTCCCGACCTGCACTGATTCCCAACCTGCACTGATTCCCAACCTGCACTGATTCCCAACCCGCACTGATTCCCAACCCGCACTGATTTCCAACCCGCACTGATTCCCAACCTCCACTGATTCCCAACCTTCACTGATTCCCACCCTTCACTGATTCCCAACCTGCACTGATTCCCAACCTTCACTGATTCCCAACCCGCACTGATTCCCAACCCTCACTGATTCCCAACCCTCACTCATTCCCAACCCGCACTCATTCCCAACCTTCACTGATTCCCTTCCGCACTGATTCCCAACCTGCACTGATTCCCAACCTTCACTGATTCCCAACCTTCACTGATTCCCAACCCGCACGGATTCCCAACCTTCACTGATTCCCAACCTTCACTGATTCCCAACCGTCACCGATTCCCAACCTGCACTGATTCCCAACCTTCACTGATTCCCAACCTTCACTGATTCCCAACCTTCACTGATTCCCAACCCGCACTGATTCCCAACCTAAACTGATTCCCAACCTTCACTGATTCCCAACCCGCGCTGATTCCCAACCTGCACTCTTTCCCAACCTTCACTGATTCCCAACCTTCACTGATTCCCAACCTGCACTCATTCTCAACCTTCACTGATTCCCAACCTTCACTGATTACCAACCTGCATTGATTCCCAAGCCGCACTGATTCCCAACCCGCACTGATTCCCAACCCAACCCGCCCTGATTCCCAACCTTCTCTGTTTCCCAACCTTCACTGTTTCCCGACTTTCAGTGATTCCCAACCTTCACTTTTTCCCCACCAGCACTGATTCCCAACCTTCACTGATTCCCAACCTTCACTGATTCCCAACCTTCACTGATTCCCAACCCGCACTGATTCCCAACCCGCACTGATTCCCAACCCGCACTGATTCCCAACCCAACCCGCACTAATTCCCAACCTTCACTGATTCCCAACCTTCACTGATTCCCAACCCGCACTGATTCCCAACCCGCACTGATTCCCAACCCTCACTGATTCCCCACCTTCACTGATTCCCAACCCGCACTGATTCCCAACCCGCACTGATTCCCAACCTTCACTGATTCCCAACACGCACTGATTCCCCACCCGCACTGATTCCCGACCTGCACTGATTCCCAACCCGCACTGATTCCCACCCCGCACTGATTCCCACCCCGCACTGATTCCCAACCTGCACTGATTCCCAACCCGCACTGATTCCCAACCCGCACTGATTCCCAACCTGCACTGATTCCCAACCTGCACTGATTCCCAACCTTCACTCATTCGCAACCCGCACTATTCCCAACCTTCACTGATTCCCAACCTTCACTGATTCCCAACCTTCACTGATTCCCAACCTGCACTGATTCCCAACCTGCACTGATTCCCAGCCTGCACTGATTCCCAGCCTGCACTGATTCCCAACCCGCACTCATTCCCAACCTGCACTGATTCCCAACCTTCACTGATTCCCAACCCGCACTGATTCCCAACCCGCACTGATTCCCAACCCAACCCACACTGATTCCCAACCTTCACTGATTCCCAACCTTCACTGATTCCCAACCTTCACTTATTCCCAACCGGCACTGATTCCCAACCTGCACTGATTCCCAACCTTCACTTATTCCCACCCTGCACTGATTCCCAACCCGCACTGATTCCCAACCTGCACTGATTCCCAACCATCACTGATTCCCACCCTGCACTGATTCCCAACCCGCACTGATTCCCAACCCGCACTGATTCCCAACCTTCACTGATTCCCAACCTTCACTGATTCCCAACCCGCAGTGATTCCCAACCCACACTGATTCCCAACCCACACTGATTCCCAACCCGCACTGATTCCCAACCCGCACTGATTCCCAACCCGCACTCATTCCCAACCCGCACTCATTCCCAACCTGCACTCATTCCCAACCTTCACTGATTCCCAACCCGCACTCATTCCCAACCCAACCCACACATTCCCAACCTTCACTGATTCCCAACCTTCACTGATTCCCAACCTTCACTGATTCCCAACCCGCACTGATTCCCAACCTTCACTAATTCCCAACCCGCACTTTTTCCCGACCTTCACTGATTCCTAACCTTCACTGATTCCCAACCTTCACTGATTCCCAACCTTCACTGATTCCCAACCTGCACTGATTCCCAACCCGCACTGATTCCCAACCTTCACTGATTCCCAACCCGAACTGATTCCCAACCCGAACTGATTCCCAACCCGAACTGATTCCCAACCCGCACTGATTCCCAACCTTCACTGATATCCAACACGCACTGATTCCCCACCCGCACTGATTCCCGACCTGCACTGATTCCCAACCTGCACTGATTCCCAACCTGCACTGATTCCCAACCCGCACTGATTCCCAACCCGCACTGATTTCCAACCCGCACTGATTCCCAACCTCCACTGATTCCCAACCTTCACTGATTCCCACCCTTCACTGATTCCCAACCTGCACTGATTCCCAACCTTCACTGATTCCCAACCCGCACTGATTCCCAACCCTCACTGATTCCCAACCCTCACTGATTCCCAACCCGCACTCATTCCCAACCTTCACTGATTCCCTTCCGCACTGATTCCCAACCTGCACTGATTCCCAACCTTCACTGATTCCCAACCTTCACTGATTCCCAACCCGCACGGATTCCCAACCTTCACTCATTCCCAACCTTCACTGATTCCCTTCCGCACTGATTCCCAACCTGCACTGATTCCCAACCTTCACTGATTCCCAACCTTCACTGATTCCCAACCTTCACTGATTCCCAACCCGCACGGATTCCCAACCTTCACTGATTCCCAACCTTCACTGATTCCCAACCTTCACCGATTCCCAACCTGCACTGATTCCCAACCTTCACTGATTCCCAACCCGCACTGATTCCCAACCTGCACTGATTCCCAACCTTCACTGATTCCCAACCTTCACTGATTCCCAACCTTCACTGATTCCCAACCTTCACTGATTCCCAACCCGCACGGATTCCCAACCTTCACTGATTCCCAACCTTCACTGATTCCCAACCTTCACCGATTCCCAACCTGCACTGATTCCCAACCTTCACTGATTCCCAACCTTCACTGATTCCCAACCTTCACTGATTCCCAACCCGCACTGATTCCCAACCTAAACTGATTCCCAACCTTCACTGATTCCCAACCCGCGCTGATTCCAACCTGCACTCTTTCCCAACCTTCACTGATTCCCAACCCGCACTGATTCCCAACCTGCACTCATTCTCAATCTTCACTGATTCCCAACCTTCACTGATTACCAACCTGCATTGATTCCCAAGCCGCACTGATTCCCAACCCGCACTGATTCCCAACCCAACCCGCCCTGATTCCCAACCTCCACTGATTGCCAACCCGCACTGATTCCCAACCCGCACTGATTCCCAACCCGCACTGATTCCCAACCCTCACTGATTCCCCACCTTCACTGATTCCCAACCCGCACTGATTCCCAACCCGCACTGATTCCCAACCTTCACTGATTCCCAACACGCACTGATTCCCCACCCGCACTGATTCCCGACCTGCACTGATTCCCAACCCGCACTGATTCCCACCCCGCACTGATTCCCAACCCGCACTGACTCCCAAACTTCACTGATTCCCAACCTGCACTGATTCCCAACCTGCACTGATTCCCAACCCGCACTGATTCCCAACCCGCACTGATTTCCAACCCGCACTGATTCCCAACCTCCACTGATTCCCAACCTTCACTGATTCCCACCCTTCACTGATTCCCAACCTGCACTGATTCCCAACCTTCACTGATTCCCAACCCGCACTGATTCCCAACCCTCACTGATTCCCAACCCTCACTCATTCCCAACCCGCACTCATTCCCAACCTTCACTGATTCCCTTCCGCACTGATTCCCAACCTGCACTGATTCCCAACCTTCACTGATTCCCAACCTTCACTGATTCCCAACCCGCACGGATTCCCAACCTTCACTGATTCCCAACCTTCACTGATTCCCAACCGTCACCGATTCCCAACCTGCACTGATTCCCAACCTTCACTGATTCCCAACCTTCACTGATTCCCAACCTTCACTGATTCCCAACCCGCACTGATTCCCAACCTAAACTGATTCCCAACCTTCACTGATTCCCAACCCGCGCTGATTCCCAACCTGCACTCTTTCCCAACCTTCACTGATTCCCAACCTTCACTGATTCCCAACCTGCACTCATTCTCAACCTTCACTGATTCCCAACCTTCACTGATTACCAACCT
This sequence comes from Carcharodon carcharias, assembly GCF_017639515.1. Taxonomy (NCBI): domain Eukaryota; kingdom Metazoa; phylum Chordata; class Chondrichthyes; order Lamniformes; family Lamnidae; genus Carcharodon; species Carcharodon carcharias. Next base: position 202,195,330 of record NC_054470.1, on the reverse strand, counting down.
GCATTGATTCCCAAGCCGCACTGATTCCCAACCCGCACTGATTCCCAACCCAACCCGCCCTGATTCCCAACCTTCTCTGTTTCCCAACCTTCACTGTTTCCCGACTTTCAGTGATTCCCAACCTTCACTTTTTCCCCACCAGCACTGATTCCCAACCTTCACTGATTCCCAACCTTCACTGATTCCCAACCTTCACTGATTCCCAACCCGCACTGATTCCCAACCCGCACTGATTCCCAACCCGCACTGATTCCCAACCCAACCCGCACTAATTCCCAACCTTCACTGATTCCCAACCTTCACTGATTCCCAACCCGCACTGATTCCCAACCCGCACTGATTCCCAACCCTCACTGATTCCCCACCTTCACTGATTCCCAACCCGCACTGATTCCCAACCCGCACTGATTCCCAACCTTCACTGATTCCCAACACGCACTGATTCCCCACCCGCACTGATTCCCGACCTGCACTGATTCCCAACCCGCACTGATTCCCACCCCGCACTGATTCCCACCCCGCACTGATTCCCAACCTGCACTGATTCCCAACCCGCACTGATTCCCAACCCGCACTGATTCCCAACCTGCACTGATTCCCAACCTGCACTGATTCCCAACCTTCACTCATTCGCAACCCGCACTATTCCCAACCTTCACTGATTCCCAACCTTCACTGATTCCCAACCTTCACTGATTCCCAACCTGCACTGATTCCCAACCTGCACTGATTCCCAGCCTGCACTGATTCCCAGCCTGCACTGATTCCCAACCCGCACTCATTCCCAACCTGCACTGATTCCCAACCTTCACTGGTTCCCAACCCGCACTGATTCCCAACCCGCACTGATTCCCAACCCAACCCACACTGATTCCCAACCTTCACTGATTCCCAACCTTCACTGATTCCCAACCTTCACTTATTCCCAACCGGCACTGATTCCCAACCTGCACTGATTCCCAACCTTCACTTATTCCCACCCTGCACTGATTCCCAACCCGCACTGATTCCCAACCTGCACTGATTCCCAACCTTCACTGATTCCCACCCTGCACTGATTCCCAACCCGCACTGATTCCCAACCCGCACTGATTCCCAACCTTCACTGATTCCCAACCTTCACTGATTCCCAACCCGCAGTGATTCCCAACCCACACTGATTCCCAACCCACACTGATTCCCAACCCGCACTGATTCCCAACCCGCACTGATTCCCAACCCGCACTCATTCCCAACCCGCACTCATTCCCAACCTGCATTCATTCCCAACCTTCACTGATTCCCAACCCGCACTCATTCCCAACCCAACCCACACATTCCCAACCTTCACTGATTCCCAACCTTCACTGATTCCCAACCTTCACTGATTCCCAACCCGCACTGATTCCCAACCTTCACTAATTCCCAACCCGCACTTTTTCCCGACCTTCACTGATTCCTAACCTTCACTGATTCCCAACCTTCACTGATTCCCAACCTTCACTGATTCCCAACCTGCACTGATTCCCAACCCGCACTGATTCCCAACCTTCACTGATTCCCAACCCGAACTGATTCCCAACCCGAACTGATTCCCAACCCGAACTGATTCCCAACCCGAACTGATTCCCAACCCGCACTGATTCCCAACCTTCACTGATATCCAACACGCACTGATTCCCCACCCGCACTGATTCCCGACCTGCACTGATTCCCAACCTGCACTGATTCCCAACCTGCACTGATTCCCAACCCGCACTGATTCCCAACCCGCACTGATTTCCAACCCGCACTGATTCCCAACCTCCACTGATTCCCAACCTTCACTGATTCCCACCCTTCACTGATTCCCAACCTGCACTGATTCCCAACCTTCACTGATTCCCAACCCGCACTGATTCCCAACCCTCACTGATTCCCAACCCTCACTGATTCCCAACCCGCACTCATTCCCAACCTTCACTGATTCCCTTCCGCACTGATTCCCAACCTGCACTGATTCCCAACCTTCACTGATTCCCAACCTTCACTGATTCCCAACCCGCACGGATTCCCAACCTTCACTCATTCCCAACCTTCACTGATTCCCTTCCGCACTGATTCCCAACCTGCACTGATTCCCAACCTTCACTGATTCCCAACCTTCACTGATTCCCAACCTTCACTGATTCCCAACCCGCACGGATTCCCAACCTTCACTGATTCCCAACCTTCACTGATTCCCAACCTTCACCGATTCCCAACCTGCACTGATTCCCAACCTTCACTGATTCCCAACCCGCACTGATTCCCAACCTGCACTGATTCCCAACCTTCACTGATTCCCAACCTTCACTGATTCCCAACCTTCACTGATTCCCAACCTTCACTGATTCCCAACCCGCACGGATTCCCAACCTTCACTGATTCCCAACCTTCACTGATTCCCAACCTTCACCGATTCCCAACCTGCACTGATTCCCAACCTTCACTGATTCCCAACCTTCACTGATTCCCAACCTTCACTGATTCCCAACCCGCACTGATTCCCAACCTAAACTGATTCCCAACCTTCACTGATTCCCAACCCGCGCTGATTCCAACCTGCACTCTTTCCCAACCTTCACTGATTCCCAACCCGCACTGATTCCCAACCTGCACTCATTCTCAATCTTCACTGATTCCCAACCTTCACTGATTACCAACCTGCATTGATTCCCAAGCCGCACTGATTCCCAACCCGCACTGATTCCCAACCCAACCCGCCCTGATTCCCAACCTCCACTGATTGCCAACCCGCACTGATTCCCAACCCGCACTGATTCCCAACCCGCACTGATTCCCAACCCTCACTGATTCCCCACCTTCACTGATTCCCAACCCGCACTGATTCCCAACCCGCACTGATTCCCAACCTTCACTGATTCCCAACACGCACTGATTCCCCACCCGCACTGATTCCCGACCTGCACTGATTCCCAACCCGCACTGATTCCCACCCCGCACTGATTCCCAACCCGCACTGACTCCCAAACTTCACTGATTCCCAACTTGCACCGATTCCCAACTCGCACTGATTCCCAACTCAACCGATACCTATTCCCAACCTGCACTGATTCCCAACCTGCACTGATTCCCAACCTGCAGTGATTCCCAACCTGCACTGATTCCCAACCTGCACTGATTCCCAACCCGCACTGACTCCCAACCTTCACTGATTCCCGACCTTCACTGATTCCCAACCTTCTCCGATTCCCAGCCTGCACTGATTCCCAACCTTCACCGATTCCCAACCTTCACCGATTCCCAACCCGCACTGATTCCCAACCCGCACTGATTCCCAACCTGCAGTGATTCCCAACCTGCAGTGATTCCCAACCTGCACTGATTCCCAACCTGCACTGATTCCCAACCCGCACTGACTCCCAACCTTCACTGATTCCCGACCTTCACTGATTCCCAACCTGCACTAATTCCCAACCCGCACAGATTCCCAACCCGCACTGATTCCCAACCCAACCCGCGCTGATTCCGAACCCAACCCACACTGATTCCCAACCTTAATGATTCCCAACCTTAATGATTCCCAACCTTCATGATTCCCAACCCGCACTGATTCCCAACCTGCACTGATTCCCATCCCAACCCACACTGATTCCCAACCCGCACTGATTCCCAACCTGCACTGATTCCCAACCTGCACTGATTCCCAACCTTCACTGATTCCCAACCTTCATGATTCCCAACCTGCACTGATTCCCAACCTGCACTGATTCCCAACCTTCACTGATTCCCAACCCGCACTCCTTCCCAACCAGAACTTATTCCCAACCCGCACTGATTCCCAACCCGCACTGATTCCCAACCCGCACTGATTCCCAACCTGCACTGATTCCCAACCCGCACTGATTCCCAACCTGCACTGATTCCCAACCTTCACTGATTCCCAACCCGCTCAGATTCCCAACTATCCCACACTGATTCCCAACCCGCACTCATTCCCAACCTGCACTGATTCCCAACTCATCCCACACTGATTCCCAACCGGCACTCATTCCCAACCTGCACTGATTCCCAACTCATCCCACACTGATTCCCAACCCGCACTCATTCCCAACCTACACTGATTCCCAACCCGCACTCATTCCCAACCCGCACTGGTTCCCAACCCGCACTGATTCCCAACCCGCACTGATTCCCAACCCAACCCGCACTGATTCCCAACCCAACCCGCACTGATTCCCAACCCAACCCGCACTGATTCCCAACCTTCACTAATTCCCAACCCGCACTGATTCCCAACCCGCACTGGTTCCCAACCCGCACTGGTTCCCAACCCGCACTAGTTCCCAACCCGCACTGGTTCCCAACCCGCACTGATTCCCAACCCAACCCGCACTGATTCCCAACCTTCACTGATTCCCAACCCGCACTGACTCCCAAACTTCACTGATTCCCAACTTGCACCGATTCCCAACCCGCACTGATTCCCAACTCGCACTGATTCCCAACTCAACCCATACCTATTCCCAACCTGCACTGATTCCCAACCTGCACTGATTCCCAACCTGCAGTGATTCCCAACCTGCACTGATTCCCAACCTGCACTGATTCCCAACCCGCACTGACTCCCAACCTTCACTGATTCCCGACCTTCACTGATTCTCAACCTTCTCCGATTCCCAGCCTGCACTGATTCCCAACCTTCACCGATTCCCAACCTTCACCGATTCCCAACCCGCACTGATTCCCAACCCGCACTGATTCCCAACCTGCACTGATTCCCAAACTGCAGTGATTCCCAACCTGCCCTGATTCCCAACCTGCACTGATTCCCAACCCGCACTGACTCCCAACCTTCACTGATTCCCGACCTTCACTGATTCCCAACCTGCACTAATTCCCAACCCGCACAGATTCCCAACCCAACCCGCACTGATTCCGAACCCAACCCACACTGATTCCCAACCTTAATGATTCCCAACCTTCATGATTCCCAACCCGCACTGATTCCCAACCTGCACTGATTCCCATCCCAACCCACACTAATTCCCAACCCGCACTGATTCCCAACCTGCACTGATTCCCAACCTTCACTGATTCCCAACCTTCACTGATTCCCAACCTCATGATTCCCAACCTGCACTGATTCCCAACCTGCACTGATTCCCAACCTTCACTGATTCCCAACCCGCACTCCTTCCCAACCAGAACTCATTCCCAACCCGCACTGATTCCCAACTCGCACTGATTCCCAACCCGCACTGATTCCCAACCCGCACTGATTCCCAACCCGCTCAGATTCCCAACTATCCCACACTGATTCCCAACCCGCACTCATTCCCAACCTGCACTGATTCCCAACTCATCCCACACTGATTCCCAACCGGCACTCATTCCCAACCTGCACTGATTCCCAACTCATCCCACACTGATTCCCAACCCGCACTCATTCCCAACCTACACTGATTCCCAACCCGCACTCATTCCCAACCCGCACTGGTTCCCAACCCGCACTGATTCCCAACCCGCACTGATTCCCAACCCAACCCGCACTGATTCCCAACCCAACCCGCACTGATTCCCAACCCAACCCGCACTGATTCCCAACCTTCACTAATTCCCAACCCGCACTGATTCCCAACCCGCACTGGTTCCCAACCCGCACTGGTTCCCAACCCGCACTAGTTCCCAACCCGCACTGGTTCCCAACCCGCACTGATTCCCAACCTGCACTGATTCCCAACCTGCACTGATTCCCAACCCGCACTGATTCCCAACCCGCACTGATTTCCAACCCGCACTGATTCCCAACCTCCACTGATTCCCAACCTTCACTGATTCCCACCCTTCACTGATTCCCAACCTGCACTGATTCCCAACCTTCACTCATTCCCAACCCGCACTGATTCCCAACCCTCACTGATTCCCAACCCTCACTGATTCCGTACCCGCACTCATTCCCAACCTTCACCGATTCCCAACCTTCACCGATTCCCAACCTGCACTGATTCCCAACCTTCACTGATTCCCAACCTTCACTGATTCCCAACCCGCACGGATTCCCAACCTTCACTGATTCCCAACCTTCACTGATTCCCAACCTTCACCGATTCCCAACCTGCACCGATTCCCAACCTTCACTGATTCCCAACCTTCACTGATTCCCAACCTTCACTGATTCCCAACCCGCACTGATTCCCAACCTAAACTGATTCCCAACCTTCACTGATTCCCAACCCGCGCTGATTCCCAACCTGCACTCATTCCCAACCTTCACTGATTCCCAACCCGCACTGATTCCCAACCTGCACTCATTCTCAACCTTCACTGATTCCCAACCTTCACTGATTACCAACCTGCATTGATTCCCAAGCCGCACTGATTCCCAACCCGCACTGATTCCCAACCCAACCCGCCCTGATTCCCAACCTTCACTGATTCCCAACCCGCACTGATTCCCAACCTTCACTGATTCCCAACCTTCACTGATTCCCAACCCGAACTGATTCCCAACCCGAACTGATTCCCAACCCGCACTGATTCCCAACCTTCACTGATATCCAACACGCACTGATTCCCAACCCGCACTGATTCCCAACCCGCACTGATTCCCAACCTTCACTGATTCCCAACACGCACTGATTCCCTACCTTCACTGATTCCCAGCCCGCACTGATTCCCAACCTGCACTGATTCCCAACCTTCACTGATTCCCAACCTTCACTGATTCCCAACCTTCACTGATTCCCAACCCGCACGGATTCCCAACCTTCACTGATTCCCAACCTTCACTGATTCCCAACCTTCACCGATTCCCTACCTGCACCGATTCCCAACCTTCACTGATTCCCAACCTTCACTGATTCCCAACCTTCACTGATTCCCAACCCGCACTGATTCCCAACCTAAACTGATTCCCAACCTTCACTGATTCCCAACCCGCGCTGATTCCAACCTGCACTCTTTCCCAACCTTCACTGATTCCCAACCCGCACTGATTCCCAACCTGCACTCATTCTCAATCTTCACTGATTCCCAACCTTCACTGATTACCAACCTGCATTGATTCCCAAGCCGCACTGATTCCCAACCCGCACTGATTCCCAACCCAACCCGCCCTGATTCCCAACCTCCACTGATTGCCAACCCGCACTGATTCCCAACCCGCACTGATTCCCAACCTTCACTGATTCCCAACCCGAACTGATTCCCAACCCGAACTGATTCCCAACCCGAACTGATTCCCAACCCGAACTGATTCCCAACCCGCACTGATTCCCAACCTTCACTGATATCCAACACGCACTGATTCCCCACCCGCACTGATTCCCGACCTGCACTGATTCCCAACCTGCACTGATTCCCAACCTGCACTGATTCCCAACCCGCACTGATTCCCAACCCGCACTGATTTCCAACCCGCACTGATTCCCAACCTCCACTGATTCCCAACCTTCACTGATTCCCACCCTTCACTGATTCCCAACCTGCACTGATTCCCAACCTTCACTGATTCCCAACCCGCACTGATTCCCAACCCTCACTGATTCCCAACCCTCACTGATTCCCAACCCGCACTCATTCCCAACCTTCACTGATTCCCTTCCGCACTGATTCCCAACCTGCACTGATTCCCAACCTTCACTGATTCCCAACCTTCACTGATTCCCAACCCGCACGGATTCCCAACCTTCACTCATTCCCAACCTTCACTGATTCCCTTCCGCACTGATTCCCAACCTGCACTGATTCCCAACCTTCACTGATTCCCAACCTTCACTGATTCCCAACCTTCACTGATTCCCAACCCGCACGGATTCCCAACCTTCACTGATTCCCAACCTTCACTGATTCCCAACCTTCACCGATTCCCAACCTGCACTGATTCCCAACCTTCACTGATTCGCAACCTTCACTGATTCCCAACCTTCACTGATTCCCAACCCGCACTGATTCCCAACCTAAACTGATTCCCAACCTTCACTGATTCCCAACCCGCACTGATTCCCAACCTGCACTCATTCTCAATCTTCACTGATTCCCAACCTTCACTGATTACCAACCTGCATTGATTCCCAAGCCGCACTGATTCCCAACCCGCACTGATTCCCAACCCAACCCGCCCTGATTCCCAACCTCCACTGATTGCCAACCCGCACTGATTCCCAACCCGCACTGATTCCCAACCTTCACTGATTCCCAACCCGAACTGATTCCCAACCCGAACTGATTCCCAAACCGAACTGATTCCCAACCCGCACTGATTCCCAACCTTCACTGATATCCAACACGCACTGATTCCCACCCGCACTGATTCCCGACCTGCACTGATTCCCAACCTGCACTGATTCCCAACCTGCACTGATTCCCAACCCGCACTGATTCCCAACCCGCACTGATTTCCAACCCGCACTGATTCCCAACCTCCACTGATTCCCAACCTAAACTGATTCCCAACCTTCACTGATTCCCAACCCGCACTGATTCCCAACCTAAACTGATTCCCAACCATCACTTATTCCCAACCCGCACTCATTCCCAACCCGCACTGATTCCCAACCCGCACTCATTCCCAACCTTCACTGATTCCCTTCCGCACTGATTCCCAACCTGCACTGATTCCCAACCTTCACTGATTCCCAACCTTCACTGATTCCCAACCCGCACGGATTCCCAACCTTCACTGATTCCCAACCTTCACTGATTCCCAACCGTCACCGATTCCCAACCTGCACTGATTCCCAACCTTCACTGATTCCCAACCTTCACTGATTCCCAACCTTCACTGATTCCCAACCCGCACTGATTCCCAACCTAAACTGATTCCCAACCTTCACTGATTCCCAACCCGCGCTGATTCCCAACCTGCACTCTTTCCCAACCTTCACTGATTCCCAACCTTCACTGATTCCCAACCTGCATTCATTCTCAACCTTCACTGATTCCCAACCTTCACTGATTACCAACCTGCATTGATTCCCAAGCCGCACTGATTCCCAACCCGCACTGATTCCCAACCCAACCCGCCCTGATTCCCAACCTTCTCTGTTTCCCAACCTTCACTGTTTCCCGACTTTCAGTGATTCCCAACCTTCACTTTTTCCCCACCAGCACTGATTCCCAACCTTCACTGATTCCCAACCTTCACTGATTCCCAACCTTCACTGATTCCCAACCCGCACTGATTCCCAACCCGCACTGATTCCCAACCCGCACTGATTCCCAACCCATCCCGCACTAATTCCCAACCTTCACTGATTCCCAACCTTCACTGATTCCCAACCCGCACTGATTCCCAACCCGCACTGATTCCCAACCCTCACTGATTCCCCACCTTCACTGATTCCCAACCCGCACTGATTCCCAACCCGCACTGATTCCCAACCTTCACTGATTCCCAACACGCACTGATTCCCCACCCGCACTGATTCCCGACCTGCACTGATTCCCAACCCGCACTGATTCCCACCCCGCACTGATTCCCACCCCGCACTGATTCCCAACCTGCACTGATTCCCAACCCGCACTGATTCCCAACCCGCACTGATTCCCAACCTGCACTGATTCCCAACCTGCACTGATTCCCAACCTTCACTCATTCGCAACCCGCACTATTCCCAACCTTCACTGATTCCCAACCTTCACTGATTCCCAACCTTCACTGATTCCCAACCTGCACTGATTCCCAACCTGCACTGATTCCCAGCCTGCACTGATTCCCAGCCTGCACTGATTCCCAACCCGCACTCATTCCCAACCTGCACTGATTCCCAACCTTCACTGGTTCCCAACCCGCACTGATTCCCAACCCGCACTGATTCCCAACCCAACCCACACTGATTCCCAACCTTCACTGATTCCCAACCTTCACTGATTCCCAACCTGCACTGATTCCCAACCTTCACTGATTCCCACCCTGCACTGATTCCCAACCCGCACTGATTCCCAACCCGCACTGATTCCCAACCTTCACTGATTCCCAACCTTCACTGATTCCCAACCCGCAGTGATTCCCAACCCACACTGATTCCCAACCCGCACTGATTCCCAACCCGCACTGATTCCCAACCCGCACTCATTCCCAACCCGCACTCATTCCCAACCTGCACTCATTCCCAACCTTCACTGATTCCCAACCCGCACTCATTCCCAACCCAACCCACACATTCCCAACCTTCACTGATTCCCAACCTTCACTGATTCCCAACCTTCACTGATTCCCAACCCGCACTGATTCCAACCTTCACTGATTCCCAACCCGCACTTTTTCCCGACCTTCACTGATTCCTAACCTTCACTGATTCCCAACCTTCACTGATTCCCAACCTTCACTGATTCCCAACCTGCACTGATTCCCAACCCGCACTGATTCCCAACCTTCACTGATTCTCAAACCGCACTGATTCCCATCCCGCACTGATTCCCGACCCGCACTGATTCCCGACCCGCACTGATTCCCATCCCGCACTGATTCCCAACCCGCACTGATTCCCAACCTTCACTGATTCCCAACCCGCACTGACTCCCAAACTTCACTGATTCCCAACTTGCACCGATTCCCAACTCGCACTGATTCCCAACTCAACCTGATTCCCAACCTGCACTGATTCCCAACCTGCACTGATTCCCAACCTGCAGTGATTCCAACCTGCACTGATTCCCAACCTGCACTGATTCCCAACCTGCACTGAGTCCCAACCTTCACTGATTCCCGACCTCACTGATTCCCAACCTTCTCCGATTCCCAGCCTGCACTGATTCCCAACCTTCACCGATTCCCAACCTTCACCGATTCCCAACCCGCACTGATTCCCAACCCGCACTGATTCCCAACCTTCACTGATTCCCAACCTGCAGTGATTCCCAACCTGCACTGATTCCCAACCTGCACTGATTCCCAACCCGCACTGACTCCCAACCTTCACTGATTCCCGACCTTCACTGATTCCCAACCTGCACTAATTCCCAACACCGCACAGATTCCCAACCCGCACTGATTCCAACCCAACCCGCACTGATTCCGAACCCAACCCACACTGATTCCCAACCTTAATGATTCCCAACCTTCATGATTCCCAACCCGCACTGATTCCCAACCTGCACTGATTCCCATCCCAACCCACACTGATTCCCAACCCGCACTGATTCCCAACCTGCACTGATTCCCAACCTGCACTGATTCCCAACCTTCACTGATTCCCAACCTTCACTGATTCCCAACCTGCACTGATTCCCAACCTGCACTGATTCCCAACCTTCACTGATTCCCAACCCGCACTGATTCCCAACCAGCACTGATTCCCAACCCGCACTGATTCCCAACCCGCACTGATTCCCAACCCGCACTGATTCCCAACCCGCACTGATTCCCAACCCGCACTGATTCCCAACCCGCACTGATTCCCAACCTGCACTGATTCCCAACCTTCACTGATTCCCAACCCGCACTGATTCCCAACCCGCACTGATTCCCAACCCGCACTGATTCCCAACCTGCACTGATTCCCAACTCATCCCACACTGATTCCCAACCGCACTGATTCCCAACCTGCACTGATTCCCAACCTTCACTGATTCCCAACCCGCACTGATTCCCAACCTTCACTGATTCCCAACCCGCACTGATTCCCAACCCGCACTGATTCCCAACCCGCACTGATTCCCAACCCGCACTGATTCCCAACCCAACCCGCACTGATTCCCAACCCAACCCGCACTGATTCCCAACCCAACACTGATTCCCAACCTTCACTGATTCCCAACCCGCACTGATTCCCAACCGCACTGATTCCCAACCCGCACTGATTCCCAACCCGCACTGATTCCCAACCCGCACTGATTCCCAACCCGCACTGATTCCCAACCCGCACTGATTCCCAACCTTCACTGATTCCCAACCCGCACTGACTCCCAAACTTCACTGATTCCCAACTTGCACCGATTCCCAACCTGAACTGATTCCCAACTCGCACTGATTCCCAACTCAACCCACACCGATTCCCAACCTGCACTGATTCCCAACCTGCACTGATTCCCAACCTGCACTGATTCCCAACCTGCACTGATTCCCAACCCTCACCGATTCCCAACCCGCACTGACTCCCAACCTTCACTGATTCCCGACCTTCACTGATTCCCACCTTCTCCGATTCCCAGCCTGCACTGATTCCCAACCTTCACCGATTCCCGAACCTTCACCGATTCCCAACCCGCACTGATTCCCATCCCGCACTGATTCCCAACCTGCACTGATTCCCTACCTGCAGTGATTCCCAACCTGCCCTGATTCCCAACCTGCACTGATTCCCACCCGCACTGACTCCCAACCTTCACTGATTCCCACCTTCACTGATTCCCAACCTGCACTAATTCCCAACCCGCACAGATTCCCAACCCGAAACCCGCACTGATTCGAACCCAACCCACACTGATTCCCAACCTTAATGATTCCCTAACCTTCATGATTCCCAACCCGCACTGATTCCCAACCTGCACTGATTCCGATCCCAACCCACACTATTCCCCAACCCGCACTGATTCCCAACCTGCACTGATTCCCAACCTTCACTGATTCCCAACCTCACTGATTCCCAACCTTCATGATTCCCAAACTGCACTGATTCCCAACCTGCACTGATTCCCAACCTTCACTGTTCCCAACTTTCACTGATTCCCAACCTTCACTGATTCCCGACCCGCACTGATTCCCGACCCGCACTGATCCCAGCCCGAACTGATTCCCAACCTTCATGGATTCCCAACCTGCACTGATTCCCAACCCGCACTGATTCCCAAACCCGCACAGATTCCCAACCTTCACTGATTCCCAACCTTTACCTCATTCCCAACCCACACTGATTCCCAACCCGCACTCATTCCCAACCTGCACTGATTCCCAACTCAACCCACACTGATTCCCAACGCACACTGATTCCAACCCGCTCTCATTCCCAACCCGCACTGGTTCCCAACCCGCAGTGATTCCCAACCTGCACTGATTCCCAACCTGCCACTGATTCCAACCTGCACTGATTCCCTACCCAACCCACACTGATTCCCAACCCGCACTCATTCCCATCCTGCACTGATTCCCAACCTTCACTGATTCCAACCCGCACTGATTCCCAACCTGCACCCTTTCCCAACCCGCACTGATTCCCAACCCGCACTGATTCCCAACCCGCACTGATTCCCAACCCGCACTGATTCCCCACCCGCACTGATTCCCAACCCTCACTGATTCCCAACCGCACTGATTCCCCAACCGCACTGATTCCCAACCCGCACTGATTCCCAACCGCACTCGATTCCAACCCGCACTGATTCCCAACCCGCACTGATTTCCCAACCCGCACTGATTCCCAACCCGCACTGCATTCCCAACCAGCACTAATTCCCAACCTTCACTGATTCCCAACCCGCACTGATTCCCAACCCGCACTGATTCCCAACCCGCACTGATTCCCAACCCGCACTGATTCACAACCCTCACTGATTCCCAACCTTCACTGATTCCCAATCCGCACTGATTCCCAACACGCACTGATTCCCAACCCGCACTGATTCCCGACCTGCACTGATTCCCAACCCGCACTGATTCACAACCCGCACTGATTCCCAACCCGCACTGATTCCCAACCTGCACTGATTCCCAACCTGCACTGATTCCCAACCCGCACTGATTCCCAACCCGCTCTGATTCCCAACCTGCACTGATTCCCAACCTTCACTGATTCCCAACCCGCACTGATTCCCAACCTTCACTCATTCGCAACCCGCACTATTCCCAACCCTCACTGATTCCCAACCCTCACTGATTCCCAACCCGCACTCATTCCCAACCTGCACTCATTCGCAACCTTCACTGATTCCCTTCCACACTGATTCCCAACCTGCACTGATTCCCAACCTTCACTAATTCCCAACGCTCACTGATTCCCAACCTTCACTGATTCCCAACCTTCACTGACTCCCGACCTTCACTGACTCCCGACCTTCACTGATTCCCGACCTTCACTGATTCCCAATCTGCACTGATTCCCAACCTGCACTGATTCCCAACCCTCACTGATTCCCATCCCGTACTTATTCCCAACCTTCACTGATTCCAACCTTCATTGATTCCCAACCTTCACTCATTCCCAAACTTCACTGAGTCCCAACGCGCACTGATTGCCAACCTTCACTGATTGCCAACCTTCACTGATTCCCAACCTTCACTCATTCCCAACCTTCACTCATTCTCAACCCGCACTGATTCCCAACCCGCACTGATTCCCAACCTTCACCGTTTCCCAACCTTTACTGATTCCCATCCCGCACTGATTCCCAACCCGCACTGATTCCCAACCTGCATTGATTCCCAACCCGCACTGATTCCCAACCTTCACTGATTCCTAACCTTCACTGATTCCCAAACCGCACTGATTCCCAACCTGCACTGATTCCCAACCTGCACTGATTCCCATCCCGCACTGATTCCCAACCTGCACTGATTCCCAACCTGCACTGATTCCCAACCTGCACTGATTCCCAACCTGCACTGATTCCCAACCTTCACTGATTCCCAACCCGCACTGATTCCCAACCCGAACTGATTCCCAACCCTCACTGATTCCCAACCCGCAAAGATCCCCAACCCAACCCGCACTGATTCCCAACCTTCACTGATTCCCAACCCGCACTGATTCCCAACCTTCGCTGATTCCCAACATTCGCTGATTCCCAACATTCACTGATTCCCAACCCGCCCTGATTCCCAACCCACACTGATTCCCAACCCGCAGTGATTCCCAACCCGCACTGATTCCCAACCCGCAGTGATTCCAACCCGCACTGATTCCCAACCCAACCCACACTGATTCCCAACCCGCACTCATTCCCAACCTGCACTCATTCCCAACCTTCACTGATTCCCAACCCTCACTGATTCCCAACCCGCACCGATTCCCAACCTGTACTGATTCCCATCCCAACCCACACTGATTCCCAACCCGCACTCATTCCCAACCTGCATTCATTCCCAACCTTCACTGATCCCCAACCCTCACTGATTCCCAACCCGCACTGATTCCCAACCATCACTTATTCCCAACCCGCACTGATTCCCAGCCCTCACTTATTCCCAACCCGCACTGATTCCCAACCTTCACTAATTCCCAACCGTCATGATTCCCCACCCGCACTTATTCCCTACCCGCTCTGATTCCCAACCTTCACTGATTCCCAACCTTCACTCATTCCCAACCCACCGTGATTCCCAGCCCGCACTCATTCCCAACCCGCACTCATTCCCAACCTGCACTGATTCCCAACTCAACCCACACTGATTCCCAACCCACACTGATTCCCAACCCGCTCTCATTCCCAACCCGCTCTCATTCCCAACCCGCAATGGTTCCCAACCCGCACTGATTCCCAACCCGCACTGATTCCCAACCCGCAGTGATTCCCACCCCGCACTGATTCCCAACCTGCACTGATTCCCTACCCAACCCACACTGATTCCCAACCCGCACTCATTCCCAACCTGCACTGATTCCCAAACCGCACTGATTCCCAACCTGCACTGATTCCCAACCTGCACTCATTCCCAACCTTCTCTGTTTCCCAACATTCACTGATTCCCGACCTTCACTGATTCCCCACCTTCACTTTTTCCCAACCAGCACTGATTCCCAACCTTCACTGATTCCCAACCTTCACTGTTTCCCAACCTTCACTGATTCCCAACCTTCACTGATTCCCAACCTTCACTGATTCCCGACCCGCACTGATTCCCAGCCCGAACTGATTCCCAACCTTCACGGATTCCCAACCCGCACTGATTCCCAACCTTCACCGATTCACAACCTGCACTGATTCCCAACCTTCACCGATTCCCAACCTGCACTCATTCCCAACCTGCACTGATTGCCAACCTGCACTGATTCCCAACCTTCACAGATTCCCAACCCGCACTGATTCCCAACCTGCACTCATTCTCAACCTTCACTGATTCCCAACCTTCACTGATTCCCAACCTGCATTGATTCCCAACCCGCACTGATTCCCAACCCGCACTGATTCCCAACCTGCACTGATTCCCAACCCAACCCGCACTAATTCCCAACCTTCACTGATTCCCAACCCGCACTGATTCCCAACCCGCACTGATTCCCAACCCGCACTGATTCCCAACCCGCACTGATTCCCAACCCTCACTGATTCCCAACCTTCACTGATTCCCAACCTTCACTGATTGCCAACCCGCACTGATTCCCCACCCGCACTGATTCCCGACCTGCACTGATTCCCAACCCTCACTGATTCCCAACCCGCACTGATTCCCAACCTGCACTCAATCCCAACATTCTCTGTTTCCCAACCTTCACTGTTTCCCGACTTTCACTGATTCCCAACCTTCACTTTTTCCCCACCAGCACTGATTCCCAACCTTCACTGATTCCCAACCCGAACTGATTCCCAACCCGAACTGATTCCCAACCCGCTCTGATTCCCAACCTTCACTGATATCCAACACGCACTGATTCCCCACCCGCACTGATTCCCGACCTGCACTGATTCCCAACCTGCACTGATTCCCAACCTTCACTGATTCCCAACCCGAACTGATTCCCAACCCGAACTGATTCCCAACCCGAACTGATTCCCAACCCGCACTGATTCCCAACCTTCACTGATATCCAACACGCACTGATTCCCAACGCGCACTGATTCCCAAGCCGCACTGATTCCCAACCCGCACTGATTCCCAAACCCGCACTGATTCCCAACCTTCACTGATTCCCAACCTTTACTCATTCCCAACCCACACTGATTCCCAACCCGCACTCATTCCCAACCTGCAGTGATTCCCAACTCAACCCACACTGATTCCCAACCCACACTGATTCCCAACCCGCTCTCATTCCCAACCCGCACTGGTTCCCAACCCGCAGTGATTCCCAACCTGCACTGATTCCCAACCTGCACTGATTCCCTACCCAACCCACACTGATTCCCAACCCGCACTCATTCCCATCCTGCACTGATTCCCAACCTTCACTGATTCCCAACCCGCACTGATTCCCAACCTGCACTCATTCCCAACCTTCTCTGTTTCCCAACCTTCTCTGTTTCCCAACCTTCACTGTTTCCCGACTTTCACTGATTCCCACACTTCACTTTTTCCCCACCAGCACTGATTCCCAACCTTCACTGATTCCCAACCTTCACTGATTCCCGCCCCGCACTGATTCCCAACCTTCACTCATTCTCAACCTTCACTGATTCCCAACCTTTACTGATTCCCAACCTGCATTGATTCCCAACCCGCTCTGATTCCCAACCCGCACTGATTCCCAACCTGCACTGATTCCCAACCCGCACTGATTCCCAACCTGCACTGATTCCCAACCTTCACTGATTCCCAACCTTCACTGATTCCCAACCCGCACGGATTCCCAACCTTCACTGATTCCCAACCTTCACCGATTCCCAACCTGCACTGATTCCCAACCTTCACTGATTCCCAACCTTCACTGATTCCCAACCTTCACTCATTCCCAACCTTCACTGATTCCCAACCCGCACTGATTCCCAACCTAAACTGATTCCCAACCTTCACTGATTCCCACCCTTCACTGATTCCCAACCCGCGCTGATTCCCAACCTGCACTCATTCCCAACCTTCACTGATTCCCAACCCGCACTGATTCCCAACCTGCACTCATTCTCAACCTTCACTGATTCCCAACCTTCACTGATTACCAACCTGCATTGATTCCCAACCCGCACTGATTCCCAACCCGCACTGATTCCCAACCCAACCCGCACTGATTCCCAACCTTCACTGATTGCCAACCCGCACTGATTCCCAACCCGCATTGATTCCCAACCTTCACTGATTCCCAACCTTCACTGATTCCCAAACCGAACTGATTCCCAACCCGAACTGATTCCCAACCCGCACTGATTCCCAACCTTCACTGATATCCAACACGCACTGATTCCCCACCCGCACTGATTCCCGACCTGCACTGATTCCCAACCTGCACTGATTCCCAACCTTCACTGATTCGCAACCCGAACTGATTCCCAACCCGAACTGATTCCCAACCCGAACTGATTCCCAACCCGAACTGATTCCCAACCCGCACTGATTCCCAACCTTCACTGATATCCAACATGCACTGATTCCCCACCCGCACTGATTCCCGACCTGCACTGATTCCCAACCCGCACTGATTCCCAACCCGCACTGATTCCCAACCCGCACTGATTCCCAACCCGCACTGATTCCCAAACCCGCACAGATTCCCAACCTTCACTGATTCCCAACCTTTACTCATTCCCAACCCACACTGATTCCCAACCCGCACTCATTCCCAACCTGCACTGATTCCCAACTCAACCCACACTGATTCCCAACCCATACTGATTCCCAACCCGCTCTCATTCCCAACCCGCACTGTTTCCCAACCCGCAGTGATTCCCAACCTGCACTGATTCCCAACCTGCACTGATTCCCTACCCAACCCACACTGATTCCCAACCCGCACTCATTCCCAACCTTCACTGATTCCCAACCTTTACTCATTCCCAACCCACACTGATTCCCAACCCGCACTCATTCCCAACCTGCACTGATTCCCAACTCAACCCACACTGATTCCCAACCCACACTGATTCCCAACCCGCTCTCATTCCCAACCTGCACTGGTTCCCAACCCGCAGTGATTCCCAACCTGCACTGATTCCCAACCTGCACTGATTCCCTACCCAACCCACACTGATTCCCAACCCGCACTCATTCCCATCCTGCACTGATTCCCAACCTTCACTGATTCCCAACCCGCACTGATTCCCAACCTGCACTCATTCCCAACCTTCTCTGTTTCCCAACCTTCACTGTTTCCCGACTTTCAGTGATTCCCAACCTTCACTTTTTCCCCACCAGCACTGATTCCCAACCTTCACTGATTCCCAAACTTCACTGATTCCCGCCCCGCACTGATTCCCAACCTTCACTCATTCTCAACCTTCACTGATTCCCAACCTTCACTGATTCCCAACCTGCATTGATTCCCAACCCGCACTGATTCCCAACCCGCACGGATTCCCAACCCGCACTGATTCCCAACCTGCACTGATTCCCAACCTGCACTGATTCCCAACCTTCACTGATTCCCAACCTTCACTGATTCCCAACCCGCACGGATTCCCAACCTTCACTTATTCCCAACCTTCACTGATTCCCAACCTTCTCCGATTCCCAACCTGCACTGATTCCCTACCTTCACTGATTCCCAACCTTCACTGATTCCCAACCTTCACTCATTCCCAACCTTCACTGATTCCCAACCCGCACTGATTCCCAACCTAAACTTATTCCCAACCTTCACTGATTCCCAACCTTCACTGATTCCCAACCCGCGCTGATTCCCAACCTGCACTCATTCCCAACCTTCACTGATTCCCAACCCGCACTGATTCCCAACCCGCACTCATTCTCAACCTTCACTGATTCCCAACCTTCACTGATTACCAACCTGTATTGATTCCCAACCCGCACTGATTCCCAACCCGCACTGATTCCCAACCCAACCCGCACTGATTCCCAACCTTCACTGATTGCCAACCCGCACTGATTCCCAACCCGCACTGATTCCCAACCTTCACTGATTCCCAACCTTCACTGATTCCCAACCCGAACTGATTCCCAACCCGAACTGATTCCCAACCCGCACTGATTCCCAACCCGCACTGATTCCCAACCTTCACTGATATCCAACACGCACTGATTCCCCACCCGCACTGATTCCCGACCTGCACTGATTCCCAACCTGCACTGATTCCCAACCTGCACTGATTCCCAACCTTCACTGATTCGCAACCCGAACTGATTCGCAACCCGAACTGATTCGCAACCCGAACTGATTCCCAACCCGAACTGATTCCCAACCCGAACTGATTCCCAACCCGCACTGATTCCCAACCTTCACTGATATCCAACACGCACTGATTCCCCACCCGCACTGATTCCCGACCTGCACTGATTCCCAACCTGCACTGATTCCCAACCTGCACTGATTCCCAACCTGCACTGATTCCCAACCCGCACTGATTCCCAACCCGCACTGATTCCCAACCCGCACTGATTCCCAACTCAACCCACACTGATTCCCAACCCACACTGATTCCCAACCCGCTCTCATTCCCAACCCGCACTGGTTCCCAACCCGCAGTGATTCCCAACCTGCACTGATTCCCAACCTGCACTGATTCCCTACCCAACCCACACTGATTCCCAACCCGCACTCATTCCCATCCTGCACTGATTCCCAACCTTCACTGATTCCCAACCCGCACTGATTCCCAACCTGCACTCATTCCCAACCTTCTCTGTTTCCCAACCTTCACTGTTTCCCGACTTTCACTGATTCCCAACCTTCACTTTTTCCCCACCATCACTGATTCCCAACCTTCACTGATTCCCAACCTTCACTGATTCCCGCCCCGCACTGATTCCCAACCTTCACTCATTCTCAACCTTCACTGATTCCCAACCTTCACTGATTCCCAACCTGCATTGATTCCCAACCCGCACTGATTCCCAACCCGCACTGATTCCCAACCCGCACTGATTCCCAACCCGCACTGATTCCCAACCCAACCCGCACTAATTCCCAATCTTCACTGATTCCCAACCCGCACTGATTCCCAACCCGCACTGATTCCCAACCCGCACTGATTCCCAACCCGCACTGATTCCCAACCCACACTGATTCCCAACCTTCACTGATTCCCAACCCGCACTGATTCCCAACCCGCACTGATTCCCAGCCCCACTGATTCCCAACCTTTACTGATTCCCAACCTTCACTGATTCCCAACATTCACTGATTCCCAACCCGCCCTGATTCCCAACCCACACTGATTCCCAACCCGCACTGATTCCCAACCCGCACTGATTCCCAACCCGCAGTGATTCCCAACCCGCACTGATTCCCAACCCAACCACACTGATTCCCAACCCACACTCATTCCCATCCTGCACTCATTCCCAACCTTCACTGATTCCCAACCCTCACTGATTTCCAACCCGCACCGATTCCCAACCTGTACTGATTCCCATCCCAACCCACACTGATTCCCAACCCGCACTCATTCCCAACCTGCATTCATTCCCAACCTTCACTGATTCCCAACCCTCACTGATTCCCAACCCATACTGATTCCCAACCATCACTTATTCCCAACCCGCACTGATTCCCAGCCCTCACTTATTCCCAACCCGCACTGATTCCCAACCTTCACTAATTCCAAACCGTCATGATTCCCAACCCGCACTGATTCCCAACCCGCACTTATTCCCTACCCGCTCTGATTCTCAACCTTCACTGATTCCAAACCTTCACTCATTCCCAACCCACAGTGATTCCCAGCCCGCACTCATTCCCAACCCGCACTCATTCCCAACCTGCACTGATTCCCAATTCAACCCACACTGATACCCAACCCACACTGATTCCCAACCCGCTCTCATTCCCAACCCGCAATGGTTCCCAACCCTCACTGATTCCCAACCCGCACTGATTCCCAACCCGCAGTGATTCCCACCCCGCACTGATTCACAACCTGCACTGATTCCCTACCCAACCCACACTGATTCCCAACCCGCACTCATTCCCAACCTGCACTGATTCCCAACCCGCACTGATTCCCAACCCGCACTGATTCCCAACCTGCACTCATTCCCAACCTTCTCTGTTTCCCAACCTTCACTGATTCCCGACCTTCACTGATTCCCCACCTTCACTTGTTCCCAACCAGCACTGATTCCCAACCTTCACTGATTCCCAACCTTCACTGATTCCCAACCTTCACTGTTTCCCAACTTTCACTGATTCCCAACCTTCACTGATTCCCGACCCGCACTGATTCCCGACCCGCACTGATTCCCAGCCCGAACTGATTCCCAACCTTCATGGATTCCCAACCTGCACTGATTCCCAACCCGCACTGATTCCCAAACCCGCACAGATTCCCAACCTTCACTGATTCCCAACCTTTACTCATTCCCAACCCACACTGATTCCCAACCCGCACTCATTCCCAACCTGCACTGATTCCCAACTCAACCCACACTGATTCCCAACCCACACTGATTCCCAACCCGCTCTCATTCCCAACCCGCACTGGTTCCCAACCCGCAGTGATTCCCAACCTGCACTGATTCCCAACCTGCACTGATTCCCAACCTGCACTGATTCCCTACCCAACCCACACTGATTCCCAACCCGCACTCATTCCCATCCTGCACTGATTCCCAACCTTCACTGATTCCCAACCCGCACTGATTCCCAACCTGCACCCTTTCCCAACCTTCTCTGTTTCCCAACCTTCACTGTTTCCCGACTTTCACTGATTCCCAACCTTCACTTTTTCCCCACCATCACTGATTCCCAACCTTCACTGATTCCCGCCCCGCACTGATTCCCAACCTGCACTCATTCTCAACCTTCACTGATTCCCAACCTTCACTGATTCCCAACCTGCATTGATTCCCAACCCGCACTGATTCCCAACCCGCACTGATTCCCAACCTGCACTGATTCCCAACCCAACCCGCACTAATTCCCAACCTTCACTGATTCCCAACCCGCACTGATTCCCAACCCGCACTGATTCCCAACCCGCACTGATTCCCAACCCGCACTGATTCACAACCCTCACTGATTCCCAACCTTCACTGATTCCCAATCCGCACTGATTCCCAACACGCACTGATTCCCAACCCGCACTGATTCCCGACCTGCACTGATTCCCAACCCGCACTGATTCACAACCCGCACTGATTCCCAACCCGCACTGATTCCCAACCTGCACTGATTCCCAACCTGCACTGATTCCCAACCCGCACTGATTCCCAACCCGCTCTGATTCCCAACCTGCACTGATTCCCAACCTTCACTGATTCCCAACCCGCACTGATTCCCAACCTTCACTCATTCGCAACCCGCACTATTCCCAACCCTCACTGATTCCCAACCCTCACTGATTCCCAACCCGCACTCATTCCCAACCTGCACTCATTCGCAACCTTCACTGATTCCCTTCCACACTGATTCCCAACCTGCACTGATTCCCAACCTTCACTAATTCCCAACGCTCACTGATTCCCAACCTTCACTGATTCCCAACCTTCACTGACTCCCGACCTTCACTGACTCCCGACCTTCACTGATTCCCGACCTTCACTGATTCCCAATCTGCACTGATTCCCAACCTGCACTGATTCCCAACCCTCACTGATTCCCATCCCGTACTTATTCCCAACCTTCACTGATTCCCAACCTTCATTGATTCCCAACCTTCACTCATTCCCAAACTTCACTGAGTCCCAACGCGCACTGATTGCCAACCTTCACTGATTGCCAACCTTCACTGATTCCCAACCTTCACTCATTCCCAACCTTCACTCATTCTCAACCCGCACTGATTCCCAACCCGCACTGATTCCCAACCTTCACCGTTTCCCAACCTTTACTGATTCCCATCCCGCACTGATTCCCAACCCGCACTGATTCCCAACCTGCATTGATTCCCAACCCGCACTGATTCCCAACCTTCACTGATTCCTAACCTTCACTGATTCCCAAACCGCACTGATTCCCAACCTGCACTGATTCCCAACCTGCACTGATTCCCATCCCGCACTGATTCCCAACCTGCACTGATTCCCAACCTGCACTGATTCCCAACCTGCACTGATTCCCAACCTGCACTGATTCCCAACCTTCACTGATTCCCAACCCGCACTGATTCCCAACCCGAACTGATTCCCAACCCTCACTGATTCCCAACCCGCAAAGATCCCCAACCCAACCCGCACTGATTCCCAACCTTCACTGATTCCCAACCCGCACTGATTCCCAACCTTCGCTGATTCCCAACATTCGCTGATTCCCAACATTCACTGATTCCCAACCCGCCCTGATTCCCAACCCACACTGATTCCCAACCCGCAGTGATTCCCAACCCGCACTGATTCCCAACCCGCAGTGATTCCCAACCCGCACTGATTCCCAACCCAACCCACACTGATTCCCAACCCGCACTCATTCCCAACCTGCACTCATTCCCAACCTTCACTGATTCCCAACCCTCACTGATTCCCAACCCGCACCGATTCCCAACCTGTACTGATTCCCATCCCAACCCACACTGATTCCCAACCCGCACTCATTCCCAACCTGCATTCATTCCCAACCTTCACTGATCCCCAACCCTCACTGATTCCCAACCCGCACTGATTCCCAACCATCACTTATTCCCAACCCGCACTGATTCCCAGCCCTCACTTATTCCCAACCCGCACTGATTCCCAACCTTCACTAATTCCCAACCGTCATGATTCCCCACCCGCACTTATTCCCTACCCGCTCTGATTCCCAACCTTCACTGATTCCCAACCTTCACTCATTCCCAACCCACCGTGATTCCCAGCCCGCACTCATTCCCAACCCGCACTCATTCCCAACCTGCACTGATTCCCAACTCAACCCACACTGATTCCCAACCCACACTGATTCCCAACCCGCTCTCATTCCCAACCCGCTCTCATTCCCAACCCGCAATGGTTCCCAACCCGCACTGATTCCCAACCCGCACTGATTCCCAACCCGCAGTGATTCCCACCCCGCACTGATTCCCAACCTGCACTGATTCCCTACCCAACCCACACTGATTCCCAACCCGCACTCATTCCCAACCTGCACTGATTCCCAAACCGCACTGATTCCCAACCTGCACTGATTCCCAACCTGCACTCATTCCCAACCTTCTCTGTTTCCCAACATTCACTGATTCCCGACCTTCACTGATTCCCCACCTTCACTTTTTCCCAACCAGCACTGATTCCCAACCTTCACTGATTCCCAACCTTCACTGTTTCCCAACCTTCACTGATTCCCAACCTTCACTGATTCCCAACCTTCACTGATTCCCGACCCGCACTGATTCCCAGCCCGAACTGATTCCCAACCTTCACGGATTCCCAACCCGCACTGATTCCCAACCTTCACCGATTCACAACCTGCACTGATTCCCAACCTTCACCGATTCCCAACCTGCACTCATTCCCAACCTGCACTGATTGCCAACCTGCACTGATTCCCAACCTTCACAGATTCCCAACCCGCACTGATTCCCAACCTGCACTCATTCTCAACCTTCACTGATTCCCAACCTTCACTGATTCCCAACCTGCATTGATTCCCAACCCGCACTGATTCCCAACCCGCACTGATTCCCAACCTGCACTGATTCCCAACCCAACCCGCACTAATTCCCAACCTTCACTGATTCCCAACCCGCACTGATTCCCAACCCGCACTGATTCCCAACCCGCACTGATTCCCAACCCGCACTGATTCCCAACCCTCACTGATTCCCAACCTTCACTGATTCCCAATCCGCACTGATTCCCAACACGCACTGATTCCCCACCCGCACTGATTCCCGACCTGCACTGATTCCCAACCCGCACTGATTCCCAACCTGCACTGATTCCCAACCTGCACTGATTCCCAACCCGCACTGATTCCCAACCCGCTCTGATTCCCAACCTGCACTGATTCCCAACCTTCACTGATTCCCAACCCGCACTGATTCCCAACCTTCACTCATTCGCAACCCGCACTATTCCCAACCCTCACTGATTCCCAACCCTCACTGATTCCCAACCCGCACTCATTCCCAACCTGCACTCATTCGCAACCTTCACTGATTCCCTTCCGCACTGATTCCCAACCTGCACTGATTACCAACCTTCACTAATTCCCAACCCTCACTGATTCCCAACCTTCACTGATTCCGAACCCGCACTGATTCCCAACCCGCACTGATTCCCAACATTCGCTGATTCCCAACATTCACTGATTCCCAACCCGCCCTGATTCCCAACCCACACTGATTCCCAACCCGCAGTGATTCCCAACCCGCACTGATTCCCAACCCGCAGTGATTCCCAACCCGCACTGATTCCCAACCCAACCCACACTGATTCCCAACCCGCACTCATTCCCAACCTGCACTCATTCCCAACCTTCACTGATTCCCAACCCTCACTGATTCCCAACCCGCACCGATTCCCAACCTGTACTGATTCCCATCCCAACCCACACTGATTCCCAACCCGCACTCATTCCCAACCTGCATTCATTCCCAACCTTCACTGATCCCCAACCCTCACTGATTCCCAACCCGCACTGATTCCCAACCATCACTTATTCCCAACCCGCACTGATTCCCAGCCCTCACTTATTCCCAACCCGCACTGATTCCCAACCTTCACTAATTCCCAACCGTCATGATTCCCCACCCGCACTTATTCCCTACCCGCTCTGATTCCCAACCTTCACTGATTCCCAACCTTCACTCATTCCCAACCCACCGTGATTCCCAGCCCGCACTCATTCCCAACCCGCACTCATTCCCAACCTGCACTGATTCCCAACTCAACCCACACTGATTCCCAACCCACACTGATTCCCAACCCGCTCTCATTCCCAACCCGCTCTCATTCCCAACCCGCAATGGTTCCCAACCCGCACTGATTCCCAACCCGCACTGATTCCCAACCCGCAGTGATTCCCACCCCGCACTGATTCCCAACCTGCACTGATTCCCTACCCAACCCACACTGATTCCCAACCCGCACTCATTCCCAACCTGCACTGATTCCCAAACCGCACTGATTCCCAACCTGCACTGATTCCCAACCTGCACTCATTCCCAACCTTCTCTGTTTCCCAACATTCACTGATTCCCGACCTTCACTGATTCCCCACCTTCACTTTTTCCCAACCAGCACTGATTCCCAACCTTCACTGATTCCCAACCTTCACTGTTTCCCAACCTTCACTGATTCCCAACCTTCACTGATTCCCAACCTTCACTGATTCCCGACCCGCACTGATTCCCAGCCCGAACTGATTCCCAACCTTCACGGATTCCCAACCCGCACTGATTCCCAACCTTCACCGATTCACAACCTGCACTGATTCCCAACCTTCACCGATTCCCAACCTGCACTCATTCCCAACCTGCACTGATTGCCAACCTGCACTGATTCCCAACCTTCACAGATTCCCAACCCGCACTGATTCCCAACCTGCACTCATTCTCAACCTTCACTGATTCCCAACCTTCACTGATTCCCAACCTGCATTGATTCCCAACCCGCACTGATTCCCAACCCGCACTGATTCCCAACCTGCACTGATTCCCAACCCAACCCGCACTAATTCCCAACCTTCACTGATTCCCAACCCGCACTGATTCCCAACCCGCACTGATTCCCAACCCGCACTGATTCCCAACCCTCACTGATTCCCAACCTTCACTGATTCCCAATCCGCACTGATTCCCAACACGCACTGATTCCCCACCCGCACTAATTCCCGACCTGCACTGATTCCCAACCTGCACTGATTCCCAACCTGCACTGATTCCCAACCTGCACTGATTCCCAACCCGCACTGATTCCCAACCCGCTCTGATTCCCAACCTGCACTGATTCCCAACCTTCACTGATTCCCAACCCGCACTGATTCCCAACCTTCACTCATTCGCAACCCGCACTATTCCCAACCCTCACTGATTCCCAACCCTCACTGATTCCCAACCCGCACTCATTCCCAACCTGCACTCATTCGCAACCTTCACTGATTCCCTTCCGCACTGATTCCCAACCTGCACTGATTACCAACCTTCACTAATTCCCAACCCTCACTGATTCCCAACCTTCACTGATTCCGAACCCGCACTGATTCCCAACCCGCACTGATTCCCAACCCGCACTGATTCCCAACCCGCACTGATTCCCAACCTGCACTGATTCCCAGCCCGCACTGATTCCCAGCCCGCACTGATTCCCAGCCCGCACTGATTCCCAACCTGCACTGATTCCCAACCTTCCCTGATTCCCAACCTGCACTGATTCCCAACCTGCACTGATTCCCAACCCTCACTGATTCCCAACGCTCACTGATTCCCAACCTTCACTGATTCCCAACCTTCACTGACTCCCGACCTTCACTGACTCCCGACCTTCACTGACTCCCGACCTTCACTGATTCCCGACCTTCACTGATTCCCAATCTGCACTGATTCCCAACCTGCACTGATTCCCAACCCTCACTGATTCCCATCCCGCACTTATTCCCAACCTTCACTGATTCCCAACCTTCATTGATTCCCAACCTTCACTCATTCCCAAACTTCACTGAGTCCCAACGCGCACTGATTGCCAACCTTCACTGATTGCCAACCTTCACTGATTCCCAACCTTCACTCATTCCCAACCTTCACTCATTCTCAACCCGCACTGATTCCCAACCCGCACTGATTCCCAACCTTCACCGATTCCCAACCTTTACTGATTCCCATCCCGCACTGATTCCCAACCCGCACTGATTCCCAACCTGCATTGATTCCCAACCCGCACTGATTCCCAACCTTCACTGATTCCCAATCCGCACTGATTCCCAAACCGCACTGATTCCCAACCTGCACTGATTCCCAACCTGCACTGATTCCCATCCCGCACTGATTCCCAACCTGCACTGATTCCCAACCTGCACTGATTCCCAACCTGCACTGATTCCCAACCTGCACTGATTCCCAACCTTCACTGATTCCCAACCCGCACTGATTCCCAACCCGAACTGATTCCCAAACCTCACTGATTCCCAACCCGCACAGATCCCCAACCCAACCCGCACTGATTCCCAACCTTCACTGATTCCCAACCCGCACTGATTCCCAACCTTCGCTGATTCCCAACATTCGCTGATTCCCAACATTCACTGATTCCCAACCCGCCCTGATTCCCAACCCACACTGATTCCCAACCCGCAGTGATTCCCAACCCGCACTGATTCCCAACCCGCAGTGATTCCCAACCCGCACTGATTCCCAACCCAACCCACACTGATTCCCAACCCGCACTCATTCCCAACCTGCACTCATTCCCAACCTTCACTGATTCCCAACCCTCACTGATTCCCAACCCGCACCGATTCCCAACCTGTACTGATTCCCATCCCAACCCACACTGATTCCCAACCCGCACTCATTCCCAACCTGCATTCATTCCCAACCTTCACTGATCCCCAACCCTCACTGATTCCCAACCCGCACTGATTCCCAACCATCACTTATTCCCAACCCGCACTGATTCCCAGCCCTCACTTATTCCCAACCCGCACTGATTCCCAACCTTCACTAATTCCCAACCGTCATGATTCCCCACCCGCACTTATTCCCTACCCGCTCTGATTCCCAACCTTCACTGATTCCCAACCTTCACTCATTCCCAACCCACCGTGATTCCCAGCCCGCACTCATTCCCAACCCGCACTCATTCCCAACCTGCACTGATTCCCAACTCAACCCACACTGATTCCCAACCCACACTGATTCCCAACCCGCTCTCATTCCCAACCCGCTCTCATTCCCAACCCGCAATGGTTCCCAACCCGCACTGATTCCCAACCCGCACTGATTCCCAACCCGCACTGATTCCCAACCCGCAGTGATTCCCACCCCGCACTGATTCCCAACCTGCACTGATTCCCTACCCAACCCACACTGATTCCCAACCCGCACTCATTCCCAACCTGCACTGATTCCCAAACCGCACTGATTCCCAACCTGCACTGATTCCCAACCTGCACTCATTCCCAACCTTCTCTGTTTCCCAACATTCACTGATTCCCGACCTTCACTGATTCCCCACCTTCACTTTTTCCCAACCAGCACTGATTCCCAACCTTCACTGATTCCCAACCTTCACTGTTTCCCAACCTTCACTGATTCCCAACCTTCACTGATTCCCAACCTTCACTGATTCCCGACCCGCACTGATTCCCAGCCCGAACTGATTCCCAACCTTCACGGATTCCCAACCCGCACTGATTCCCAACCTTCACCGATTCACAACCTGCACTGATTCCCAACCTTCACCGATTCCCAACCTGCACTCATTCCCAACCTGCACTGATTGCCAACCTGCACTGATTGCCAACCTGCACTGATTCCCAACCTTCACAGATTCCCAACCCGCACTGATTCCCAACCTGCACTCATTCTCAACCTTCACTGATTCCCAACCTTCACTGATTCCCAACCTGCATTGATTCCCAACCCGCACTGATTCCCAACCCGCACTGATTCCCAACCTGCACTGATTCCCAACCCAACCCGCACTAATTCCCAACCTTCACTGATTCCCAACCCGCACTGATTCCCAACCCGCACTGATTCCCAACCCGCACTGATTCCCAACCCGCACTGATTCCCAACCCTCACTGATTCCCAACCTTCACTGATTCCCAATCCGCACTGATTCCCAACACGCACTGATTCCCCACCCGCACTGATTCCCGACCTGCACTGATTCCCAACCCGCACTGATTCCCAACCTGCACTGATTCCCAACCTGCACTGATTCCCAACCCGCACTGATTCCCAACCCGCTCTGATTCCCAACCTGCACTGATTCCCAACCTTCACTGATTCCCAACCCGCACTGATTCCCAACCTTCACTCATTCGCAACCCGCACTATTCCCAACCCTCACTGATTCCCAACCCTCACTGATTCCCAACCCGCACTCATTCCCAACCTGCACTCATTCGCAACCTTCACTGATTCCCTTCCGCACTGATTCCCAACCTGCACTGATTACCAACCTTCACTAATTCCCAACCCTCACTGATTCCCAACCTTCACTGATTCCGAACACGCACTGATTCCCAACCCGCACTGATTCCCAACATTCGCTGATTCCCAACATTCACTGATTCCCAACCCGCCCTGATTCCCAACCCACACTGATTCCCAACCCGCAGTGATTCCCAACCCGCACTGATTCCCAACCCGCAGTGATTCCCAACCCGCACTGATTCCCAACCCAACCCACACTGATTCCCAACCCGCACTCATTCCCAACCTGCACTCATTCCCAACCTTCACTGATTCCCAACCCTCACTGATTCCCAACCCGCACCGATTCCCAACCTGTACTGATTCCCATCCCAACCCACACTGATTCCCAACCCGCACTCATTCCCAACCTGCATTCATTCCCAACCTTCACTGATCCCCAACCCTCACTGATTCCCAACCCGCACTGATTCCCAACCATCACTTATTCCCAACCCGCACTGATTCCCAGCCC
Source organism: Carcharodon carcharias (assembly GCF_017639515.1). NCBI lineage: Eukaryota > Metazoa > Chordata > Chondrichthyes > Lamniformes > Lamnidae > Carcharodon > Carcharodon carcharias. Next base: position 202,164,138 of record NC_054470.1, on the reverse strand, counting down.
TCACTTATTCCCAACCCGCACTGATTCCCAACCTTCACTAATTCCCAACCGTCATGATTCCCCACCCGCACTTATTCCCTACCCGCTCTGATTCCCAACCTTCACTGATTCCCAACCTTCACTCATTCCCAACCCACCGTGATTCCCAGCCCGCACTCATTCCCAACCCGCACTCATTCCCAACCTGCACTGATTCCCAACTCAACCCACACTGATTCCCAACCCACACTGATTCCCAACCCGCTCTCATTCCCAACCCGCTCTCATTCCCAACCCGCAATGGTTCCCAACCCGCACTGATTCCCAACCCGCACTGATTCCCAACCCGCAGTGATTCCCACCCCGCACTGATTCCCAACCTGCACTGATTCCCTACCCAACCCACACTGATTCCCAACCCGCACTCATTCCCAACCTGCACTGATTCCCAAACCGCACTGATTCCCAACCTGCACTGATTCCCAACCTGCACTCATTCCCAACCTTCTCTGTTTCCCAACATTCACTGATTCCCGACCTTCACTGATTCCCCACCTTCACTTTTTCCCAACCAGCACTGATTCCCAACCTTCACTGATTCCCAACCTTCACTGTTTCCCAACCTTCACTGATTCCCAACCTTCACTGATTCCCAACCTTCACTGATTCCCGACCCGCACTGATTCCCAGCCCGAACTGATTCCCAACCTTCACGGATTCCCAACCCGCACTGATTCCCAACCTTCACCGATTCACAACCTGCACTGATTCCCAACCTTCACCGATTCCCAACCTGCACTCATTCCCAACCTGCACTGATTGCCAACCTGCACTGATTCCCAACCTTCACAGATTCCCAACCCGCACTGATTCCCAACCTGCACTCATTCTCAACCTTCACTGATTCCCAACCTTCACTGATTCCCAACCTGCATTGATTCCCAACCCGCACTGATTCCCAACCCGCACTGATTCCCAACCTGCACTGATTCCCAACCCAACCCGCACTAATTCCCAACCTTCACTGATTCCCAACCCGCACTGATTCCCAACCCGCACTGATTCCCAACCCGCACTGATTCCCAACCCGCACTGATTCCCAACCCGCACTGATTCCCAACCCTCACTGATTCCCAACCTTCACTGATTCCCAATCCGCACTGATTCCCAACACGCACTGATTCCCCACCCGCACTGATTCCCGACCTGCACTGATTCCCAACCCGCACTGATTCCCAACCTGCACTGATTCCCAACCTGCACTGATTCCCAACCCGCACTGATTCCCAACCCGCTCTGATTCCCAACCTGCACTGATTCCCAACCTTCACTGATTCCCAACCCGCACTGATTCCCAACCTTCACTCATTCGCAACCCGCACTATTCCCAACCCTCACTGATTCCCAACCCTCACTGATTCCCAACCCGCACTCATTCCCAACCTGCACTCATTCGCAACCTTCACTGATTCCCTTCCGCACTGATTCCCAACCTGCACTGATTACCAACCTTCACTAATTCCCAACCCTCACTGATTCCCAACCTTCACTGATTCCGAACCCGCACTGATTCCCAACCCGCACTGATTCCCAACCCGCACTGATTCCCAACCCGCACTGAATCCCAACCTGCACTGATTCCCAGCCCGCACTGATTCCCAGCCCGCACTGATTCCCAGCCCGCACTGATTCCCAACCTGCACTGATTCCCAACCTTCCCTGATTCCCAACCTGCACTGATTCCCAACCTGCACTGATTCCCAACCCTCACTGATTCCCAACGCTCACTGATTCCCAACCTTCACTGATTCCCAACCTTCACTGACTCCCGACCTTCACTGACTCCCGACCTTCACTGACTCCCGACCTTCACTGATTCCCGACCTTCACTGATTCCCAATCTGCACTGATTCCCAACCTGCACTGATTCCCAACCCTCACTGATTCCCATCCCGCACTTATTCCCAACCTTCACTGATTCCCAACCTTCATTGATTCCCAACCTTCACTCATTCCCAAACTTCACTGAGTCCCAACGCGCACTGATTGCCAACCTTCACTGATTGCCAACCTTCACTGATTCCCAACCTTCACTCATTCCCAACCTTCACTCATTCTCAACCCGCACTGATTCCCAACCCGCACTGATTCCCAACCTTCACCGATTCCCAACCTTTACTGATTCCCATCCCGCACTGATTCCCAACCCGCACTGATTCCCAACCTGCATTGATTCCCAACCCGCACTGATTCCCAACCTTCACTGATTCCCAATCCGCACTGATTCCCAAACCGCACTGATTCCCAACCTTCACTGATTCCCAACCTGCACTGATTCCCATCCCGCACTGATTCCCAACCTGCACTGATTCCCAACCTGCACTGATTCCCAACCTGCACTGATTCCCAACCTTCACTGATTCCCAACCCGCACTGATTCCCAACCCGAACTGATTCCCAACCCTCACTGATTCCCAACCCGCACAGATCCCCAACCCAACCCGCACTGATTCCCAACCTTCACTGATTCCCAACCCGCACTGATTCCCAACCTTCGCTGATTCCCAACATTCGCTGATTCCCAACATTCACTGATTCCCAACCCACCCTGATTCCCAACCCACACTGATTCCCAACCCGCAGTGATTCCCAACCCGCACTGATTCCCAACCCGCAGTGATTCCCAACCCGCACTGATTCCCAACCCAACCCACACTGATTCCCAACCCGCACTCATTCCCAACCTGCACTCATTCCCAACCTTCACTGATTCCCAACCCTCACTGATTCCCAACCCGCACCGATTCCCAACCTGTACTGATTCCCATCCCAACCCACACTGATTCCCAACCCGCACTCATTCCCAACCTGCATTCATTCCCAACCTTCACTGATCCCCAACCCTCACTGATTCCCAACCCGCACTGATTCCCAACCATCACTTATTCCCAACCCGCACTGATTCCCAGCCCTCACTTATTCCCAACCCGCACTGATTCCCAACCTTCACTAATTCCCAACCGTCATGATTCCCCACCCGCACTTATTCCCTACCCGCTCTGATTCCCAACCTTCACTGATTCCCAACCTTCACTCATTCCCAACCCACCGTGATTCCCAGCCCGCACTCATTCCCAACCCGCACTCATTCCCAACCTGCACTGATTCCCAACTCAACCCACACTGATTCCCAACCCACACTGATTCCCAACCCGCTCTCATTCCCAACCCGCAATGGTTCCCAACCCGCACTGATTCCCAACCCGCACTGATTCCCAACCCGCACTGATTCCCAACCCGCAGTGATTCCCACCCCGCACTGATTCCCAACCTGCACTGATTCCCTACCCAACCCACACTGATTCCCAACCCGCACTCATTCCCAACCTGCACTGATTCCCAAACCGCACTGATTCCCAACCTGCACTGATTCCCAACCTGCACTCATTCCCAACCTTCTCTGTTTCCCAACATTCACTGATTCCCGACCTTCACTGATTCCCCACCTTCACTTTTTCCCAACCAGCACTGATTCCCAACCTTCACTGATTCCCAACCTTCACTGTTTCCCAACCTTCACTGATTCCCAACCTTCACTGATTCCCAACCTTCACTGATTCCCGACCCGCACTGATTCCCAGCCCGAACTGATTCCCAACCTTCACGGATTCCCAACCCGCACTGATTCCCAACCTTCACCGATTCACAACCTGCACTGATTCCCAACCTTCACCGATTCCCAACCTGCACTCATTCCCAACCTGCACTGATTGCCAACCTGCACTGATTGCCAACCTTCACAGATTCCCAACCCGCACTGATTCCCAACCTGCACTCATTCCCAACCTTCACTGATTCCCAACCCGCACTGATTCCCAACCTTCACCGATTCCCAAATTTCAACGATTCCCAAACCACACTGATTCCCAACCGTCACTGATTCCCAACCCGCACTGATTCCCAACCCGCACTGATTCCCAAACTTCACTGATTCCCAACCTGCACTGATCCCAACCTTCACTGATTCCCAACCCGCACTGATACCCAACCTTCACTGATTCCCAACCTTCACTGATTCCCAACCCGCACTGATTCCCAACCCGCACTGATTCCCAACCCGCACTGATTCCCAACCCGCACTGATTCCCAACCCGCACTGATTCCGAACCCGCACTGATTCCCATCCCGCACTGATTCCCAACCTTCACTGATTCCCAACCTGCACTCATTCCCAACCTTCACTGATTCCCAACACGCACTGATACCCAACCTTCACCGATTCCCAAATTTCAACGATTCCCAACCTGCTCTGATTCCCAACCATCACTGATTCCCAACCGGCACTGATTCCCAACCTTCACTGATTCCCAACCTTTACTGATTCCCGACCCGCACTGATTCCCAACCTTAACTGATTCCCAACCTGCACTGATTCCCATCCTGAACTGATTCCCAACCTTCACTGATTCCCAACCCGCACTGATTCCCGACCCGCACTGGTTCCCAACCCGAACTGATTCCCAACCTTCACTGATTCCCAACCTGCTCTGATTCCCAACCTTCATCGATTCCCAACCTGCACTCATTCCCAACCTGCACTGACTCCCAACCCGCACTGATTCCCAACCTTCACCGATTCCCAACCCGCGCTCATTCCCAACCCTCACTGATTCCCAACCCGCACTGATTCCCAACCTTCACCGATTCCCAACCTTCACCGATTCCCAACCTGCACTGATTCCCAACCCTCACTGATTCCCAACCTGCACTGATACTCAACCTTCACTGATTCCCCGCCCGCACTGATTCCCAACCTTCACTGATTCCCAACCTTCACTGATTCCCATCCCGCACTGATTACCAACCTGCACTGATTCCCAACCTTCACTGATTCCCAACCTGCATTGATTCCCAACCCTCACTGATTCCCAACCTGCACTGATACTCAACCTTCACTGATTCCCCGCCCGCACTGATTCCCAACCTTCACTGATTCCCAACCTTCACTGATTTCCATCCCGCACTGATTACCAACCTGCACTGATTCCCAACCTTCACTGATTCCCAAACCGCACTGATTCCCAGCCCTCACTGATTCCCAACCCGCACTGATTCCCAACCCTCACTGATTCCCAACATTCACTGATTCCCAACCCGCACTGATTCTCAACCTTCACTGATTCCCAACCTGCACTGATTCCCAACCTTCACTGATTCCCAACCCACACTGATTCTCTTCCCGCACTGATTCCCGACCTTCACTGATTGCCAACCTTCACTGAATGCCAACCTTCACTGATTCCTGACCCGCACTGATTCCCAACCCGCACTGATTCCCAAACCGCACTGATTCCCAGCCCTCACTGATTCCCAACCCGCACTGATTCCCAACCCTCACTGATTCCCAACATTCACTGATTCCCAACCCGCACTGATTCTCAACCTTCACTGATTCCCAACCTGCACTGATTCCCAACCTTCACTGATTCCCAACCTTCACAGATTCCCAACCCGCACTGATTCCCAACCTGCACTCATTCCCAACCTTCACTGATTCCCAACCCTCACTGATTCCCAACCTTCACCGATTCCCAAATTTCAACGATTCCCAACCCACACTGATTCCCAACCATCACTGATTCCGAACCCGCACTGATTCCCAACCCGCACTGATTCCTAACCTTCACTGATTCCCAACCTGCACTCATTCCCAACCTTCACTGATTCCCAACCCGCACTGATACCCAAGCTTCACTGATTCCCAACCCGCACTGATTCCCAACCCGCACTGATTCCCAACCCGCACTGATTCCCAACCTTCACTGATTCCCAACCTGCGCTCATTCCCAACCTTCACTGATTCCCAACCCGCACTGATACCCAACCTTCACCGATTCCCAAATTTCAACGATTCCCAACCTGCTCTGATTCCCAACCATCACTGATTCCCAACCCGCACTGATTCCCAACCTTCACTGATTCCCAACCTTCACTGATTCCCGACCCGCACTGATTCCCAACCCGAACTGATTCCCAACCTTCACTGATTCCCAACCCGCACTGATTCCCGACCCGCACTGGTTTCCAACCCGAACTGATTCCCAACCTTCACTGATTCCCAACCTGCTCTGATTCCCAACCTTCACCGATTCCCAACCTGCACTCATTCCCAACCTGCACTGACTCCCAACCCGCACTGATTCCCAACCTGCACTGATTCCCAACCCTCACTGATTCCCAACCTGCACTGATACTCAACCTTCACTGATTCCCTTCCGCACTGATTCCCAACCTTCACTGATTCCCAACCTTCACTGATTCCCATCCCGCACTGATTACCAACCTGCACTGATTCCCAACCTTCACTGATTCCCAACCTGCATTGATTCCCACCCTCACTGATTCCCAACCCGCACTGATTCCCAAACCGCACTGATTCCCAGCCCTCACTGATTCCCAACCCGCACTGATTCCCAACCCTCACTGATTCCCAACATTCACTGATTCCCAACCCGCACTGATTCTCAACCTTCACTGATTCCCAACCTGCACTGATTCCCAACCTTCACTGATTCCCAACCCGCACTGATTCTCATCCCGCACTGATTCCCGACCTTCACTGATTGCCAACCTTCACTGAATGCCAACCTTCACTGATTCCTGACTCGCACTGATTCCCAACCCGCACTGATTCCCAACCCGCACTGATTCCCAACGCGCACTGATTCCCAACGCGCACTGATTCCCAACCCGCACTGATTCCCAACCCGCACTGATTCCCAACCCGCACTGATTCCCAACCCAACCCACACTGATTCCCAACCCGCACTGATTCCCAACCCGCACTCATTCCCAACCTTCACTGATTCCCAACCCTCACTGATTCCCAACCCGCACTGATTCCGAACCTGCACTGATTCCCATCCCAACCCACACTGATTCCCAACCCGCACTCATTCCCAAACCGCACTCATTCCCAACCCGCACTCATTCCCAACCTTCACTGATTCCCAACCTTCACTGATTCCCAACCTGCACTGATACTCAACCTTCACTGATTCCCCGCCCGCACTGATTCCCAACCTTCACTGATTCCCAACCTTCACTGATTCCCAACCTTCACTGATTCCCAACCTTCACTGATTCCCATCCCGCACTGATTACCAACCTGCACTGATTCCCAACCTTCACTGATTCCCAACCTGCATTGATTCCCAACCCTCACTGATTGCCAACCCGCACTGATTCCCAAACCGCACTGATTCCCAGCCCTCACTGATTCCCAACCCGCACTGATTCCCAACCCTCACTGATTCCCAACATTCACTGATTCCCAACCCGCACTGATTCTCAACCTTCACTGATTCCCAACCTGCACTGATTCCCAACCTTCACTGATTCCCAACCCACACTGATTCTCTTCCCGCACTGATTCCCGACCTTCACTGATTGCCAACCTTCACTGAATGCCAACCTTCACTGATTCCTGACCCGCACTGATTCCCAACCCGCACTGATTCCCAAACCGCACTGATTCCCAGCCCTCACTGATTCCCAACCCGCACTGATTCCCAACCCTCACTGATTCCCAACATTCACTGATTCCCAACCCGCACTGATTCTCAACCTTCACTGATTCCCAACCTGCACTGATTCCCAACCTTCACTGATTCCCAACCTTCACAGATTCCCAACCCGCACTGATTCCCAACCTGCACTCATTCCCAACCTTCACTGATTCCCAACCCTCACTGATTCCCAACCTTCACCGATTCCCAAATTTCAACGATTCCCAACCCACACTGATTCCCAACCATCACTGATTCCGAACCCGCACTGATTCCCAACCCGCACTGATTCCTAACCTTCACTGATTCCCAACCTGCACTCATTCCCAACCTTCACTGATTCCCAACCCGCACTGATACCCAAGCTTCACTGATTCCCAACCCGCACTGATTCCCAACCCGCACTGATTCCCAAGCCGCACTGATTCCCAACCTTCACTGATTCCCAACCTGCGCTCATTCCCAACCTTCACTGATTCCCAACCCGCACTGATACCCAACCTTCACCGATTCCCAAATTTCAACGATTCCCAACCTGCTCTGATTCCCAACCATCACTGATTCCCAACCCGCACTGATTCCCAACCTTCACTGATTCCCAACCTTCACTGATTCCCGACCCGCACTGATTCCCAACCTTCACTGATTCCCAACCCGCACTGATTCCCGACCCGCACTGGTTTCCAACCCGAACTGATTCCCAACCTTCACTGATTCCCAACCTGCTCTGATTCCCAACCTTCACCGATTCCCAACCTGCACTCATTCCCAACCTGCACTGACTCCCAACCCGCACTGATTCCCAACCTGCACTGATTCCCAACCCGCACTGATTCCCAACCTTCACCGATTCCCAACCCGCGCTCATTCCCAACCCTCACTGATTCCCAACCCGCACTGATTCCCAACCTTCACCGATTCCCAAATTTCACCGATTCCCAACCTGCACTGATTCCCAACCCTCACTGATTCCCAACCTGCACTGATACTCAACCTTCACTGATTCCCTTCCGCACTGATTCCCAACCTTCACTGATTCCCAACCTTCACTGATTCCCATCCCGCACTGATTACCAACCTGCACTGATTCCCAACCTTCACTGATTCCCAACCTGCATTGATTCCCACCCTCACTGATTCCCAACCCGCACTGATTCCCAAACCGCACTGATTCCCAGCCCTCACTGATTCCCAACCCGCACTGATTCCCAACCCTCACTGATTCCCAACATTCACTGATTCCCAACCCGCACTGATTCTCAACCTTCACTGATTCCCAACCTGCACTGATTCCCAACCTTCACTGATTCCCAACCCGCACTGATTCTCATCCCGCACTGATTCCCGACCTTCACTGATTGCCAACCTTCACTGAATGCCAACCTTCACTGATTCCTGACTCGCACTGATTCCCAACCCGCACTGATTCCCAACCCGCACTGATTCCCAACCCGCACTGATTCCCAACGCGCACTGATTCCCAACCCGCACTGATTCCCAACCCGCACTGATTCCCAACCCAACCCACACTGATTCCCAACCCGCACTGATTCCCAACCCGCACTCATTCCCAACCTTCACTGATTCCCAACCCTCACTGATTCCCAACCCGCACTGATTCCGAACCTGCACTGATTCCCATCCCAACCCACACTGATTCCCAACCCGCACTCATTCCCAAACCGCACTCATTCCCAACCCGCACTCATTCCCAACCTTCACTGATTCCCAACCTTCACTGATTCCCAACCTTCATGATTCCCAACCTGCACTGATTCCCAACCCGCACTGATTCCCAACCTGCACTGATTCCCAACCTTCACTCATTCCCAACCTGCACTGATTCCCAACCCGCACTCATTCCCAACCTGCACTTATTCCCAACTCAACCCAGACTGATTCCCAACCCGCACTGTTTCCCATCCCGCACTCATTCCCAACCTTCACTGTTTCCCAACCTTCACTGATTCCCAACCTGCACTGATTCCCAACCTGCACTGATTCCCAACCTTCACTGATTCCCAACCTGCACTCATTCCCAACCTTCACTGATTCCCAACCCGCACTGATTCCCAACCTTCACTTATTCCCAACCCACACTGATTCCCAACCCGCACTGATTCCCAACCCGCACTGATTCCCAACCTGCACTCATTCCCAACCTTGTCTGATTCCCAACTCGCACTGATTCCCAATCTTCACTGATTCCCAACCTTCACTGATTCCCGACCCGCACTGATACCCAACCTTCATTGATTCCTATCCTGCACTGATTACCAACCCGAACTGATTCCCAACCTTCACTGATTCCCAACCCGCACTGATTCCCGACCCGCACTGATTCCCAACCCGAACTGATTCCCAACCTTCACGGATTCCCAACTTGCACTAATTCCCAACCTTCACTGATTCCCAACCCGCACTGATTCCCAACCTGCACTGATTCCCAACCTGCACTGATTCCCAACCTGCACTGATTCCCAACCTGCACTGATTCCCAACCTGCACTGATTCCCAACCTTCACTGATTCCCAACCTTCACTGATTCCCAACCTTCACTGATTCCCAACCCGCACTGATTGCCAACCTTCACTGATTGCCAACCTTCACTGATTGCCAACCTTCACTGATTCCCAACCCTCACTGATTCCCAACCCGCACTGATTCCCAACCTGCACTGATTCCCGACCCAACCTGCATTGATTCCCAACCTGCACTGATTCCAAACCTTCACCGATTCCCAACCTTCACCGATTCCCAACCTTCACTGATTACCAACCCGAACTGATTCCCAAACATCACTGATTCCCAACCCGCACTGATTCCCGACCCGCACTGATTCCCAACCCGAACTGATTCCCAACCTTCACGGTTTCCCAACCTGCACTAATTCCCAACCTTCACTGTTTCCCAACCCGCACTGATTCCCAACCTGCACTGATTCCCAACCTTCACTGATTCCCAACCTGCACTGATTCCCAACCTGCACTGATTCCCGACCTTCACTGATTCCCAACCTTCACTGATTCCCAACCTGCACTGATTCCCAACCTGCACTGACTACCAACCTGCACTGATTCCCAACCTTCACTGATTCCCAACCTTCACTGATTCCCAACCTTCACTGATTCCCCACCCGCACTGATTGCCAACCTTCACTGATTGCCAACCTTCCCTGATTCCCAACCTTCACTCATTCCCAACCCGCACTGATTCCCAACCCGCACTGATTCCCAACCCGCACTGATTCCCAACCTGCACTGATTCCCAACCTGCACTGATTCCCGACCCAACCTGCACTGATTCCCAACCTGCATTGATTCCCAACCTGCACTGATTCCCAACCTTCACCGATTCCCAACCTTCACCGATTCCCAACCTTCACCGATTCCCAACCTTCACTGATTCCCAACCCGCACTGATTGCCAACCTTCACTGATTCCCAACCTTTACTCATTCCCAACCTTCACTCATTCCCAACCCGCACTGATTCCCAACCTGCACTGATTCCCAACCTGCACTGATTCCCAACCTGCACTGATTCCCGACCCAACCTGCATTGATTCCCAACCTGCACTGATTCCCAACCTTCACTGATTCCTAACCTTCACTGATTCCCAAACCGCACTGCTTCCCAACCCGCACTGATTCCCAACCCGTAGTGATTCCCACCACGCACTGATTCCCAACCTGCACTGATTCCCTACCCAACCCACCCTGATTCCCAACCCGCACTCATTCACAACCTGCACTGATTCCCAACCCTCACTGATTCCCAACCCGCACTGATTCCCAACCTGCACTCATTCCCAACCTTCTCTGTTTCCCAACTTTCACTGATTCCCGACCTTCACTGATTCCCCACTTTCACTTTTTCCCATCCGGCTCTGATTCCCAACATTCACTGATTCCCAAACTTCACTGATTCCCTACCCGCACTGATTCCCCACCCGCACTGATTCCCAACCCGAACTGATTCCCAACCTTCATTGATTCCCGACCCGCACTGATTCCCGACCCGCACTGATTCCCAGCCCGCACTGATTCCCAACCCGCACTGATTCCCAACCCGCACTGATTCCCAACCCGCACTGATTCCCAACCTGCACTCATTCCCAACCTTCACTGATTCCCAACCCGCACTGATTGACAACCCGCACTGATTGACAACCTGCACTGATTCCCAACCTGCACTGATTCCCAACCTGCACTGATTCCCAACCTTCACTCATTCCCAACCTGCACTGATTCCCAACCCGCACTCATTCCCAACCTGCACTTATTCCCAACTCAACCCACACTGATTCCCAACCCGCACTGTTTCCCATCCCGCACTCATTCCCAACCTTCACTGTTTCCCAACCTTCACTGATTCCCAACCTGCACTGATTCCCAACCTGCACTGATTCCCAACCTTCACTGATTCCCAACCTGCACTCATTCCCAACCTTCACTGATTCCCAACCCGCACTGATTCCCAACCTTCACTTATTCCCAACCCGCACTGATTCCCAACCCGCACTGATTCCCAACCTGCACTCATTCCCAACCTTGTCTGATTCCCAACTCGCACTGATTCCCAATCTTCACTGATTCCCAACCTTCACTGATTCCCGACCCGCACTGATTCCCAACCTTCATTGATTCCTAACCTGCACTGATTACCAACCCGAACTGATTCCCAACCTTCACTGATTCCCAACCCGCACTGATTCCCGACCCGCACTGATTCCCAAACCGAAATGATTCCCAACCTTCACGGATTCCCAACCTGCACTAATTCCCAACCTTCACTGATTCCCAACCCGCACTGATTCCCAACCTGCACTGATTCCCAACCTGCACTGATTCCCAACCTGCACTGATTACCAACCTGCACTGATTCCCAACCTTCACTGATTCCCAACCCGCACTGATTGCCAACCTTCACTGATTGCCAACCTTCACTGATTGCCAACCTTCACTGATTGCCAACCTTCACTGATTCCCAACCCGCACTGATTCCCAACCCGCACTGATTCCCAACCTGCACTGATTCCCGACCCAACCTGCACTGATTCCCAACCTGCACTGATTCCCAACCTTCACCGATTCCCAACCTTCACCGATTCCCAACCTTCACTGATTACCAACCCGAACTGATTCCCAACCATCACTGATTCCCAACCCGCACTGATTCCCGACCCGCACTGATTCCCAACCCGAACTGATTCCCAACCTTCACGGTTTCCCAACCTGCACTAATTCCCAACCTTCACTGTTTCCCAACCCGCACTGATTCCCAACCTGCACTGATTCCCAACCTTCACTGATTCCCAACCTGCACTGATTCCCAACCTGAACTGATTCCCGACCTTCACTGATTCCCAACCTTCACTGATTCCCAACCTGCACTGATTCCCAACCTGCACTGACTACCAACCTGCACTGATTCCCAACCTTCACTGATTCCCAACCTTCACTGATTCCCAACCTTCACTGATTCCCCACCCGCACTGATTGCCAACCTTCACTGATTGCCAACCTTCACTGATTGCCAACCTTCACTCATTCCCAACCCGCACTGATTCCCAACCCGCACTGATTCCCAACCCGCACTGATTCCCAACCCGCACTGATTCCCAACCTGCACTGATTCCCAACCTGCACTGATTCCCGACCCAACCTGCATTGATTCCCAACCTGCACTGATTCCCAACCTTCACCGATTCCCAACCTTCACCGTTTCCCAACCTTCACTGATTCCCAACCCGCACTGATTCCCAACCTTCACTGATTCCCAACCCGCACTGATTGCCAACCTTCACTGATTCCCAACCTTTACTCATTGCCAACCTTCACTCATTCCCATCCCCCACTGATTCCCAACCTGCACTGATTCCCAACCTGCACTGATTCCCAACCTGCACTGATTCCCGACCCAACCTGCATTGATTCCCAACCTGCATTGATTCCCAACCTGCACTGATTCCCAACCTTCACTGATTCCTAACCTTCACTGATTCCCAAACCGCACTGCTTCCCAACCCGCACTGATTCCCAACCCGTAGTGATTCCCACCACGCACTGATTCCCAACCTGCACTGATTCCCTACCCAACCCACCCTGATTCCCAACCCGCACTCATTCACAACCTGCACTGATTCCCAACCCTCACTGATTCCCAACCCGCACTGATTCCCAACCTGCCCTCATTCCCAACCTTCTCTGTTTCCCAACTTTCACTGATTCCCGACCTTCACTGATTCCCCACTTTCACTTTTTCCCATCCGGCACTGATTCCCAACCTTCACTGATTCCCAAACTTCACTGATTCCCGACCCGCACTGATTCCCCACCCGCACTGATTCCCAACCCGAACTGATTCCCAACCTTCACGGATTCCCAACCTGCAGTAATTCCCAACCTTCACTGATTCCCAACCCGCACTGATTCCCATCCTGCACTGATTCCCAACCTTCACTGATTCCCAACCTGCAATGATTCCCAGCCTGCACTGATTCCCAACCCTCACTGATTCCCAACCTGCACTGATTCCCAACCTTCACTGATTCCCGACCTTCACTGGCTCCCGACCTTCACTGATTCCCAACCTTCACTGATTCCCAACCTGCACTGATTCCCAACCTGCACTGATTCCCAACCCGAACTGATTCCCAACCTTCACTGATTCCCAATCTTCACTGATTCCCAACCTTCACTGATTCCCAACCCGCACTGATTGCCAACCTTCACTGATTGCCAACCTTCACTGATTCCCAACCTTCACTCATTCCCAACCCGCACTGATTCCCAACACGCACTGATTCCCAACCTGCACTGATTCCCAACCTGCACTGATTCCCGACCCAACCTGCATTGATTCCCAACCTGCACTGATTCCCAACCTTCACCGATTCCCAACCTTCACTGATTCCCAACCCGCACTGATACCCAACCTTCACTGATTCCCAATCCGCACTGATTGCCAACCTTCACTGATTTCCAACCTTCACTCATTCCCAACCTTCACTCATTCCCAACCCGCACTGATTCCCAACCTGCACTGATTCCCAACCTGCACTGATTCCCAACCTGCACTGATTCCCAACCTGCACTGATTCCCGACCCAACCTGCATTGATTCCCAACCTGCACTGATTCCCAACCTTCACTGATTCCTAACCTTCACTGATTCCTAACCTTCACTGATTCCCAAACCGCACTGCTTCCCAACCCGCACTGATTCCCAACCCGTAGTGATTCCCACCCCGCACTGATTCCCAACCTGCACTGATTCCCTACCCAACCCACCCTGATTCCCAACCCGCACTCATTCCCAACCTGCACTGATTCCCAACACTCACTGATTCCCAACCCGCACTGATTCCCAACCTGTACTCATTCCCAACCTTCTCTGTTTCCCAACCTTCACTGATTCCCGACCTTCACTGATTCCCCACTTTCACTTTTTCCCAACCAGCACTGATTCCCAACCTTCACTGATTCCCAACCTTCACTAATTCCCGACCCGCACTGATTCCCGACCCGCACTGATTCCCAGCCCGAACAGATTCCCAACCTTCACGGATTCCCAACCCGCACTGATTCCCAACCTTCACCGGTTCACAACCTGCACTGATTCCCAACCTTCACAGATTCCCAACCTGCACTCATTCCCAACCTGCACTGACTCCCAACTCGCACTGATTCCCAACCCGCACTGATTCTCATCCCGCACTGATTCCCAACCTGCACTGATTCCCAACCTGCACTGATTCCCAACCCGCATTGATTCCCAACCTTCACTGATTCCCAACCCGCACTGATTCCCAACCCGCACTCATTCCCAACCTTCACTGATTCCCAACCCGCACTGATTCCCAAACTTCACCGATTCCCTAATTTCAACGATTCCCAACCTGCACTGATTCCCAACCGTCACTGATTACCAACCCGCACTGATTCCCAACCCGCACTGATTCCCAACCCGCACTGATTCCCAACCCGCACTGATTTCCAACCTGCACTCATTCCCAACCTTCACTGATTCCCAACCCGCACTGATTCCCAACCCGCACTGATTCCCAACCCGCACTGATTGCCAACCTGCACTGATTCCCGACCCGCACTGGTTTCCAACCCGCATTGATTCCCAACCTTCACCAATTCCCAAATTTCAACGATTCCCAACCCACACTGATTCCCAACCATCACTGATTCCCAACCCGCACTTATTCCCAACCTGCACTGATTCCCAACCCGCACTGATTCCCAACCCGCACTGATTCTCATTGCGCACTGATTCCCAACCTGCACTGATTCCCAACCCGCATTGATTCCCAACCTTCACTGATTCCCAACCCGCACTGATTACCAACCCGCACTGATTACCAACCCACACTGATTCCCAACCCTCACTGATTCCCAACCCTCACTGATTCCCAACCCTCACTGATTCCCAACCCGCACTCATTCCCAACCCGCACCCATTCCCAACCTTCACTGATCCCCAACCCGCACTCATTCCCAACCTTCACCGATTCCCTAATTTCAACGATTCCCAACCTGCACTGATTCCCAACCGTCACTGATTCTCAACCCGCACTGATTCCCAACCTGCACTGATTCCCAACCCGCACTGATTCCCAACCCGCACTGATTCCCAACCCGCACTGATTCCCAAACCGCACTGATTCCCATCCTGCACTGATTCCCATCCTGCACTGATTCCCAACCTTCACTGATTCCCAACCTTCACTGATTCCCAACCTTCACTGATTCCCAACCTGCACTGATTCCCAACCTGCACTGATTCCCAATCTTCACTGATTCCCAACCTTCACTGTCAGTACATGACCAACGTACTTGACTTCAGTCATTTTCTTCTGCAACTTTTTCTTATTCAACCTTCACTGATTGCCAACCTTCACTGATTGCCAACCTTCACTGATTCCCAACCTTCACTCATTCCCAACCCGCACTGATTCCCAACCCGCACTGATTCCCAACCTGCACTGATTCCCAACCTGCACTGATTCCCGACCCAACCTGCATTGATTCCCAACCTGCACTGATTCCCAACCTTCACCGATTCCCAACCTTCACCGATTCCCAACCTTCACTGATTCCCAACCCGCACTGATTCCCAACCTTCACTGATTCCCAACCCGCAGTGATTCCCACCCCGCACTGATTCCCAACCGGCACTGATTCCCTACCCAACCCACCCTGAATCCCAACCCGCACTCATTCCCAACCTGCACTGATTCCCAACCCTCACTGATTCCCAACCCGCACTGATTCCGAACCTGTACTCATTCCCAACCTTCTCTGTTCTCCAACCTTCACTGATTCCCGACCTTCACTGATTCCCCACTTTCACTTTTACCCAACCAGCACTGCACTGATTCCCAACCTTCACTGATTCCCGACCCGCACTGATTCCCGACCCGCACTGATTCCCAGCCCGAACTGATTCCCAACCTTCACGGATTCCCAACCCGCACTGATTCCCAACCTTCACCGGTTCACAACCTGCACTGATTCCCAACCTTCACCGATTCCCAACCTGCACTGATTCCCAACCCGCACTGATTCCCAACCCGCACTGATTCCCAACCCTCACTGATTCCCAACCCGCACTCATTCCCAACCTTCACTGATTCCCAACCCGCACTGATTCCCAACCTTCACCGATTCCCTAATTTCAACGATTCCCAACCTGCACTGATTCCCAACCGTCACTGATTCCCAACCCGCACTGATTCCCAACCCGCACTGTTTCCCAACCCGCACTGATTCCCAACCCACACTGATTCCCAACCCGCACTGATTCCCAACCTTCACCGATTCCCAAATTTCACCGATTCCCAACCTTCACTGATTCCCCGCCCGCACTGATTCCCAACCTTCACTGATTCCCAACCTTCACTGATTCCCATCCCGCACTGATTACCAACCTGCACTGATTCCCGACCTTCACTGATTCCCAACCTGCATTGATTCCCAACCCTCACTGATTCCCAACCCGCACTGATTCCCAGCCCTCACTGATTCCCAAACCGCACTGATTCCCAACCCTCACTGATTCCCAACATTCACTGATTCCCAACCCGCACTGATTCTCAACCTGCACTGATTTCCAACCTGCACTGATTCCCAACCTTCACTGATTCCCAACCCACACTGATTCTCATCCCGCACTGATTCCTGACCTTCACTGATTGCCAACCTTCACTGAATGCCAACCTTCACTGATTCCTGACCCGCACTGATTCCCAACCTGCACAGATTCCCAACGCGCACTGATTCCCAACGCGCACTGATTCCCAACCCGCACTGATTCCCAACCCGCACTGATTCCCAACCAAACCCACACTGATTCCCAACCCGCACTCATTCCCAACCTTCACTGATTCCCAACCCTCACTTATTCCCAACCCGCACTGATTCCGAACCTGCACTGATTCCCATCCCAACCCACACTGATTCCCAACCCGCACTCATTCCCAACCCGCACTCATTCCCAACCCGCACTCATTCCCAACCTTCACTGATTCCCAACCTTCACGGATTCCCAACCTGCAGTAATTCGCAAACTTCACTGATTCCCAAACCGCACTGATTCCCATCCTGCACTAATTCCCAACCTTCACTGATTCCCAACCTGCACTGATTCCCAACCTGCACTGATTCCCAACCCTCACTGATTCCCAACCTGCACTGATTCCCAACCTTCACTGATTCCCGACCTTCACTGGCTCCCGACCTTCGCTGATTCCCAACCTTCACAGATTCCCAACCTGCACTAATTCCCAACCTGCACTGATTCCCAACCCGAACTGATTCCCAACCTTCACTGATTCCCATTATTCACTGATTCCCAATCTTCACTGATTCCCAACCTTCACTGATTCCCAACCCGCACTGATTGCCAACCTTCACTGATTGCCAACCTTCACTGATTCCCAACCTTCACTCATTCCCAACCCGCACTGATTACCAACCCGAACTGATTCCCAACCTTCACTGATTCCCAACCCGCACTGATTCCCGACCCGCACTGATTCCCAACCCGAACTGATTCCCAACCTTCACGGATTCCCAACCTGCAGTAATTCCCAACCTTCACTGATTCCCAAACCGCACTGATTCCCATCCTGCACTAATTCCCAACCTTTACTGATTCCCAACCTTCACTGATTCCCTACCTGCACTGATTCCCAACCCTCACTGATTCCCAACCTGCACTGATTCCCAACCTTCACTGATTCCCGACCTTCACTGGCTCCCGACCTTCACTGATTCCCAACCTTCACTGATTCCCAACCTGCACTGATTCCCAACCTGCACTGATTCCCAACCCGAACTGATTCCCAACCTTCACTGATTCCCAATCTTCACTGATTCCCAACCTTCACTGATTCCCAACCTGCACTGATTGCCAACCTTCACTGATTGCCAACCTTCACTGATTGCCAACCTTCACTCATTCCCAACCCGCACTGATTCCCAACCCGCACTGATTCCCAACCTGCACTGATTACCAACCTGCACTGATTCCCGACCCAACCTGCATTGATTCCCAACCTGCACTGATTCCCAACCTTCACCGATTCCCAACCTTCACTGATTCCCAACCCGCACTGATTCCCAACCTTCACTGATTCCCAACCCGCACTGATTGCCAACCTTCACTGATTCCCAACCTTCACTCTTTCCCAACCTTCACTCATTCCCAACCCGCACTGATGCCCAACCTGCACTGATTCCCAACCTGCACTGATTCCCAACCTGCACTGATTCCCGACCCAACCTGCATTGATTCCCAACCTGCACTGATTCCCAACCTTCACTGATTCCTAACCTTCACTGATTCCTAACCTTCACTGATTCCCAAACCGCACTGCTTCCCAACCCGCACTGATTCCCAACCCGTAGTGATTCCCACCCCGCACTGATTCCCAACCTGCACTGATTCCCTACCCAACCCCCCCTGATTCCCAACCCGCACTCATTCCCAACCTGCACTGATTCCCAACCCGCACTCATTCCCAACCTTCACTGATTCCCAACCTTCATGATTCCCAACCTGCACTGATTCCCAACCCGCACTGATTCCCAACCCGCACTGATTCCCAACCCGCACTGATTCCCAAACTTCACTGATTCCCAACCTTCACTCATTCCCAACCTGCACTGATTCCCAACCCGCACTCATTCCCAACCTGCACTTATTCCCAACTCAACCCACACTGATTCCTAACCCGCACTGTTTCCCATCCCGCACTCATTCCCAACCTTCACTGTTTCCCAACCTTCACTGATTCCCAACCTGCACTGATTCCCAACCTTCACTGATTCCCAACCCGCACTGATTCCCAACCTTCACTTATTCCCAACCCGCACTGATTCCCAACCCGCACTGATTCCCAACCCGCACTGATTCCCAACCCGCACTGATTCCCAACCTGCACTCATTCCCAACCTTGACTGATTCCCAACTGCACTGATTCCCAATCTTCACTGATTCCCAACCTTCACTGATTCCCGACCCGCACTGATTCCCAACCTTCATTGATTCCTAACCTGCACTGATTACCAACCCGAACTGATTCCCAAACTTCACTGATTCCCAACCTTCACTGATTCCCAACCTGCACTGATTCCCAACCTGCACTGATTCCCAACCCGAACTGATTCCCAACCTTCACTGATTCCCAATCTTCACTGATTCCCAACCTTCACTGATTCCCAACCCACACTGATTGCCAACCTTCACTGATTGCCAACCTTCACTGATTCCCAACCTTCACTCATTCACAACCCGCACTGATTCCCAACCCGCACTGATTCCCAACCTGCACTGATTCCCAACCTGCACTGTTTCCCGACCCAACCTGCATTGATTCCCAACCTGCACTGATTCCCAACCTTCACCGATTCCCAACCTTCACCGATTCCCAACCTTCACTGATTCCCAACCCGCACTGATTCCCAACCTTCACTGATTCCCAGTCCGCACTGATTCCCAACCTTCACTGATTCCCAACCTTCACTGATTCCCAACCTTCACTCATTCCCAACCCGCACTGATGCCCAACCTGCACTGATTCCCAACCTGCACTGATTCCCAACCTGCACTGATTCCCGACCCATCCTGCATTGATTCCCAACCTGCACTGATTCCCAACCTTCACTGATTCCTAACCTTCACTGATTCCTAACCTTCACTGATTCCCAAACCGCACTGCTTCCCAACCCGCACTGATTCCCAACCCGTAGTGATTCCCACCCCGCACTGATTCCCAACCCGCACTGATTCCCAACCCGCACTGATTCCCAAACTTCACTGATTCCCAACCTTCACTCATTCCCAACCTGCACTGATTCCCAACCCGCACTCATTCCCAACCTGCACTTATTCCCAACTCAACCCACACTGATTCCTAACCCGCACTGTTTCCCATCCCGCACTCATTCCCAACCTTCACTGTTTCCCAACCTTCACTGATTCCCAACCTGCACTGATTCCCAACCTGCACTGATTCCCAACCTTCACTGATTCCCATCCTGCATTCATTCCCAAACTTCACTGATTCCCAACCCGCACTGATTCCCAACCTTCACTTATTCCCAACCTTCACTGATTCCCAACCCGCACTGATTCCCAACCCGCACTGATTCCCAACCTGCACGCATTCCCAACCTTGACTGATTCCCAACTGCACTGATTCCCAATCTTCACTGATTCCCAACCTTCACTGATTCCCGACCCGCACTGATTCCCAACCTTCATTGATTCCTAACCTGCACTGATTACCAACCCGAACTGATTCCCAACCTTCACTGATTCCCAACCCGCACTGATTCCCGACCCGCACTGATTCACGACCCGCACTGATTCCCAACCCGAACTGATTCCCAACCTTCACTGATTCCCAACCTTCACTCATTCCCAACCTGCACTGATTCCCAACCCGCACTCATTCCCAACCGGCACTTATTCCCAACTCAACCCACACTGATTCCTAACACGCACTGTTTCCCATCCCGCACTCATTCCCAACCTTCACTGTTTCCCAACCTTCACTGATTCCCAACCTGCACTGATTCCCAACCTGCACTGATTCCCAACCTTCACTGATTCCCAACCTGCACTCATTCCCAACCTTCACTGATTCCCAACCCGCACTGATTCCCAACCTTCACTTATTCCCAACCCGCACTGATTCCCAACCCGCACTGATTCCCAACCTGCACTCATTCCCAACCTTGACTGATTTCCAACTGCACTGATTCCCAATCTTCACTGATTCCCAACCTTCACTGATTCCCGACCCGCACTGATTCCCAATCTTCATTGATTCCTAACCTGCACTGATTACCAACCCGAACTGATTCCCAACCTTCACTGATTCCCAACCCGCACTGATTCCCGACCCGCACTGATTCCCAACCCGAACTGATTCCCAACCTTCACGGATTCCCAACCTGCAGTAATTCCCAACCTTCACTGATTCCCAAACCGCACTGATTCCCATCCTGCACTAATTCCCAACCTTCACTGATTCCCAACCTGCACTGATTCCCAACCTGCACTGATTCCCAACCCTCACTGATTCCCAACCCGCACTGATTCCCAACCTTCACTGATTCCCGACCTTCACTGGCTCCCGACCTTCACTGATTCCCAACCTTCACTGATTCCCAACCTGCACTGATTCCCAACCTGCACTGATTCCCAACCCGAACTGATTCCCAACCTTCACTGATTCCCAATCTTCACTGATTCCCAACCTTCACTGATTCCCAAGCTGCACTGATTGCCAACCTTCACTGATTGCCAACCTTCACTGATTCCCAACCTTCACTCATTCCCAACCCGCACTGATTCCCAACCCGCACTGATTCCCAACCTGCACTGATTCCCAACCTGCACTGATTCCCGACCCAACCTGCATTGATTCCCAACCTGCACTGATTCCCAACCTTCACCGATTCCCAACCTTCACCGATTCCCAACCTTCAATGATTCCCAACCCGCACTGATTCCCAACCTTCACTGATTCCCAACCCGCACTGATTGCCAACCTTCACTGATTCCCAACTTTCACTCATTCCCAACCTTCACTCATTCCCAACCCGCACTGATGCCCAACCTGCACTGATTCCCAACCTGCACTGATTCCCAACCTGCACTGATTCCCGACCCAACCTGCATTGATTCCCAACCTGCACTGATTCCCAACCTTCACTGATTCCTAACCTTCACTGATTCCTAACCTTCACTGATTCCCAACCCGCACTGATTCCCAACCCGTAGTGATTCCCACCCCGCACTCATTCCCAACCTGCACTGATTCCCTACCCAACCCCCCCTGATTCCCAACCCGCACTCATTCCCAACCTGCACTCATTCCCAACCCGCACTCATTCCCAACCTTCACTGATTCCCAACCCTCACTGATTCCCAACCCGCACTGATTCCGAACCTGCTCTGATTCCCATCCCAACCCACACTGATTCCCAACCCGCACTCATTCCCAACCCGCACTCATTCCCAACCCGCACTCATTCACAACCTTCACTGATTCCCAACCTTCATGATTCCCAACCTGCACTGATTCCCAACCCGCACTGATTCCCAACCCGCACTGATTCCCAAACTTCACTGATTCCCAACCTTCACTCATTCCCAACCCACACTGATTCCTAACCCGCACTGTTTCCCATCCCGCACTCATTCCCAGCCTTCACTGTTTCCCAACCTTCACTGATTCCCAACCTGCACTGATTCCCAACCTGCACTGATTCCCAACCTTCACCGATTCCCAACCTTCACCGATTCCCAACCTTCACTGATTCCCAACCCGCACTGATTCCCAACCTTCACTGATTCCCAGTCCGCACTGATTCCCAACCTTCACTGATTCCCAACCTTCACTCATTC
Organism: Carcharodon carcharias; assembly: GCF_017639515.1. Classification (NCBI taxonomy): domain Eukaryota; kingdom Metazoa; phylum Chordata; class Chondrichthyes; order Lamniformes; family Lamnidae; genus Carcharodon; species Carcharodon carcharias. The sequence goes on along the minus strand of NC_054470.1, from coordinate 202,140,658 downwards.
CCAACCTTCACTCATTCCCAACCCGCACTGATGCCCAACCTGCACTGATTCCCAACCTGCACTGATTCCCAACCTGCACTGATTCCCGACCCATCCTGCATTGATTCCCAACCTGCACTGATTCCCAACCTTCACTGATTCCTAACCTTCACTGATTCCTAACCTTCACTGATTCCCAAACCGCACTGCTTCCCAACCCGCACTGATTCCCAACCCGTAGTGATTCCCACCCCGCACTGATTCCCAACCCGCACTGATTCCCAACCCGCACTGATTCCCAAACTTCACTGATTCCCAACCTTCACTCATTCCCAACCTGCACTGATTCCCAACCCGCACTCATTCCCAACCTGCACTTATTCCCAACTCAACCCACACTGATTCCTAACCCGCACTGTTTCCCATCCCGCACTCATTCCCAACCTTCACTGTTTCCCAACCTTCACTGATTCCCAACCTGCACTGATTCCCAACCTTCACTGATTCCCATCCTGCATTCATTCCCAAACTTCACTGATTCCCAACCCGCACTGATTCCCAACCTTCACTTATTCCCAACCTTCACTGATTCCCAACCCGCACTGATTCCCAACCCGCACTGATTCCCAACCTGCACGCATTCCCATCCTTGACTGATTCCCAACTGCACTGATTCCCAATCTTCACTGATTCCCAACCTTCACTGATTCCCGACCCGCACTGATTCCCAACCTTCATTGATTCCTAACCTGCACTGATTACCAACCCGAACTGATTCCCAACCTTCACTGATTCCCGACCCGCACTGATTCCCGACCCGCACTGATTCACGACCCGCACTGATTCCCAACCCGAACTGATTCCCAACCTTCACTGATTCCCAACCTTCACTCATTCCCAACCTGCACTGATTCCCAACCCGCACTCATTCCCAACCTGCACTTATTCCCAACTCAACCCACACTGATTCCTAACACGCACTGTTTCCCATCCCGCACTCATTCCCAACCTTCACTGTTTCCCAACCTTCACTGATTCCCAACCTGCACTGATTCCCAACCTGCACTGATTCCCAACCTTCACTGATTCCCAACCTGCACTCATTCCCAACCCGCACTGATTCCCAACCTTCACTTATTCCCAACCCGCACTGATTCCCAACCCGCACTGATTCCCAACCCGCACTGATTCCCAACCTGCACTCATTCCCAACCTTGACTGATTCCCAACTGCACTGATTCCCAATCTTCACTGATTCCCAACCTTCACTGATTCCCGACCCGCACTGATTCCCAACCTTCATTGATTCCTAACCTGCACTGATTACCAACCCGAACTGATTCCCAACCTTCACTGATTCCCAACCCGCACTGATTCCTGACCCGCACTGATTCCCAACCCGAACTGATTCCCAACCTTCACGGATTCCCAACCTGCAGTAATTCCCAACCTTCACTGATTCCCAATCCGCACTGATTCCCATCCTGCACTAATTCCCCTCTTCACTGATTCCCAACCTGCACTGATTCCCAACCTGCACTGATTCCCAACCCTCACTGATTCCCAACCCGCACTGATTCCCAACCTTCACTGATTCCCGACCTTCACTGGCTCCCGACCTTCACTGATTCCCAACCTTCACTGATTCCCAACCTGCACTGATTCCCAACCTGCACTGATTCCCAACCCGAACTGATTCCCAACCTTCACTGATTCCCAATCTTCACTGATTCCCAACCTTCACTGATTCCCAAGCTGCACTGATTGCCAACCTTCACTGATTGCCAACCTTCACTGATTCCCAACCTTCACTCATTCCCAACCCGCACTGATTCCCAACCTGCACTGATTCCCGACCCAACCTGCATTGATTCCCAACCTGCACTGATTCCACCTGCACTGATTCCCAACCTGCACCTGATTCCCAACCTTCAATGATTTCCCAACCCGCACTGATTCCCAACCTTCACTGATTCCCAACCCGCACTGATTCCCAACCTTCACTGATTCCCAACCTTCACTCATTCCCAACCTTCACTCATTCCCAACCCGCACTGATGCCCACCTGCACCTGATTCCCACCTGCACTGATTCCCAACCTGCACTGATTCCGACCCAACCTGCATTGATTCCCAACCTGCACTGATTCCCAACCTTCAACTGATTCCTAACCTTCACTGATTCCTAACCTTCACTGATTCCCAACCCGCACTGATTCCCAACCCGTAGTGATTCCCACCCCGCACTCATTCCCAACCTGCACTGATTCCCTACCCAACCCCCCCTGATTCCCAACCCGCACTCATTCCCAACCTGCACTGATTCCCAACCCGCACTCATTCCCAACCTTCACTGATTCCCAACCCTCACTGATTCCCAACCCGCACTGATTCCGAACCTGCTCTGATTCCCATCCCAACCCACACTGATTCCCAACCCGCACTCATTCCCAACCCGCACTCATTCCCAACCCGCACTCATTCCCAACCTTCACTGATTCCCAACCTTCATGATTCCCAACCTGCACTGATTCCCAACCCGCACTGATTCCCAACCCGCACTGATTCCCAAACTTCACTGATTCCCAACCTTCACTCATTCCCAACCCACACTGATTCCTAACCCGCACTGTTTCCCATCCCGCACTCATTCCCAGCCTTCACTGTTTCCCAACCTTCACTGATTCCCAACCTGCACTGATTCCCAACCCGCACTGATTCCCAACCTGCACTCATTCCCAACCTTGACTGATTCCCAACTGCACTGATTCCCAATCTTCACTGATTCCCAACCTTCACTGATTCCCGACCCGCACTGATTCCCAACCTTCATTGATTCCTAACCTGCACTGATTACCAACTCGAACTGATTCCCAACCTTCACTGATTCCCAACCCGCACTGATTCCCGACCCGCACTGATTCCCAACCCGAACTGATTCCCAACCTTCACCGATTCGCAACCTGCAGTAATTCCCAACCTTCACTGATTCCCAAACCGCACTGATTCCCATCCTGCACTAATTCCCAACCTTCACTGATTCCCAACCTGCACTGATTCCCAACCTGCACTGATTCCCAACCCTCACTGATTCCCAACCTTCACTGATTCCCGACCTTCACTGGCTCCCGACCTTCACTGATTCCCAACCTTCACTGATTCCCAACCTGCACTGATTCCCAACCTGCACTGATTCCCAACCCGAACTGATTCCCAACCTTCACTGATTCCCAATCTTCACTGATTCCCAACCTTCACTGATTGCCAACCCGCACTGATTGCCAACCTTCACTGATTGCCAACCTTCACTGATTGCCAACCTTCACTCATTCCCAATCCGCACTGATTCCCAACCCGCACTGATTCCCAACCCGCTCTGATTCCCAACCTGCACTGATTCCCAACCTGCACTGATTCCCGACCCAACCTGCATTGATTCCCAACCTGCACTGATTCCCAACCTTCACCGATTCCCAACCTTCACCGATTCCCAACCTTCACTGATTCCCAACCCGCACTGATTCCCAACCTTCACTGATTCCCAACCCGCACTGATTGCCAACCTTCACTGATTCCCAACCTTCACTCATTCCCAACCTTCACTCATTCCCAACCCGCACTGATGCCCAACCTGTACTGATTCCCAACCTGCACTGATTCCCAACCTGCACGGATTCCCGACCCAACCTTCATTGATTCCCAACCTGCACTGATTCCCAACCTTCACTGATTCCTAACCTTCACTGATTCCTAACCTTCACTGATTCCCAAACCGCACTGCTTCCCAACCCGCACTGATTCCCAACCCGTAGTGATTCCCACCCCGCACTGATTCCCAACCTGCACTGATTCCCTACCCAACCCCCCCTGATTCCCAACCCGCACTCATTCCCAACCTGCACTGATTCCCAACCCTCACTGATTCCCAACCCGCACTGATTCCCAACCTGTACTCATTCCCAACCTTCTCTGTTTCCCAACCTTCACTGATTCCCGACCTTCACTGATTCCCCACTTTCACTTTTTCCCAACCAGCACTGAAACCCAACCTTCACTGATTCCCAACCTTCACTAATTCCCGACCCGCACTGATTCCCCACCCGCATTGATTCCCAACCCGAACTAATTCCCAACCTTCACGGATTCCCAACTTGCACTGATTCCCAACCTTCGCTGATTCCCAACCTTCACTGATTCCCGACCTGCACTGATTCCCGACCCGCACTGATTCCCAGCCCGAACTGATTCCCAACCTTCACGGATTCCCAACCCGCACTGATTCCCAACCTTCACCGGTTCACAACCTGCACTGATTCCCAACTTTCACCGATTCCCAACCTGCACTCATTGCCAACCTGCACTGATTCTCAACCCGCACTGATTCCCAACCCGCACTGATTCTCATCCCGCACTGATTCCCAACCTGCACTGATTCCCAACCTGCACTGATTCCCAACCTGCACTGATTCCCAACCCGCATTGATTCCCAACCTTCACTGATTCCCAACCCGCACTGATTCCCAACCCGCACTGATTCCCAACCCTCACTGATTCCCAACCCGCACTGATTCCCAACCCGCACTCATTCCCAACCTTCACTGATTCCCAACCCGCAATGATTACCAACCTTCACCGATTCCCTAATTTCAACGATTCCCAACCTGCACTGATTCCCAACCGTCACTGATTCCCAACCCGCACTGATTCCCAACCCGCACTGATTCACAACCCGCACTGATTCCCAACCCGCACTGATTCCCAACCCGCACTGATTCCCAACCCGAACTTATTCCCAACCTGCACTGATTCCCAACCCGCACTGATTCCCAACCCGCACTGATTCTCATCCCGCACTGATTCCCAACCTGCACTGATTCCCAACCCGCATTGATTCCCAACCTTCACTGATTCCCAACCCGCACTGATTCCCAACCCGCACTGATTCCCAACCCGCACTCATTCCCAACCTTCACTGATTCCCAACCCGCACTGATTCCCAACCTTCACCGATTCCCTAATTTCAACGATTCCCAACCTGCACTGATTCCCAACCGTCACTGATTCCCAACCCGCACTGATTCCCAACCCGCACTGATTCCCAACCTGCACTGATTCCCAACCCGCACTGATTCCCAACCCGCACTGATTCCCAAACCGCACTGATTCCCAACCTGCAGTGATTCCCAACCTGCACTCATTCCCAACCTTCACTGATTCCCAACCCGCACTGATTCCCAACCCGCACTGAATGCCAACCTGCACTGATTCCCAACCTTCACAGATTCCCAAACTTCACTGATTCCCAACCTGCACTCATTCCCAACCTTCACTGATTCCCAACCCGCATTGATTCCCAACCTTCACCGATTCCCAAATTTCAACGAAACCCAACCCACACTGATTCCCAACCATCACTGATTCCTAACCCGCACTTATTCCCAACCCGCACTGATTCCCAACCCGCACTGATTCCCAACCCGCATTGATTCCCAACCTTCACTGATTCACAACCCGCACTGATTCCCAACCCGCACTGATTCCCAACCCTCACTGATTCCCAACCCTCACTGATTCCCACCTGCACTCATTCCCAACCTTCACTGATTCCCAACCCGCACTGATTCCCAACCTTCACCGATTCCCTAATTTCAACGATTCCCAACCTCACTGATTCCCAACCGTCACTGATTCCCAACCCGCACTGATTCCCAACCCGCACTGATTCCCAACCTGCACTGATTCCCAACCCGCACTGATTCCCAACCCGCACTGATTCCCGAACCGCACTGATTCCCTACCCGCACCTGATTCCCAACCTGCACTGATTCCCAACCTGCACTGATTCCCGACCCAACCTGCACTGATTCCCAACCTTCACCGATTCCCAACCTTCACCGATTCCCAACCTTCACCGATTCCCAACCTTCACTGATTCCCAACCCGCACTGATTCCCAACCTTCACTGATTCCCAACCCGCACTGATTGCCAACCCTTCACTGATTCCCAACCTGCACTGATTCCCTACCCAACCCCCCCTGATTCCCAACCCGCACTCATTCCCAACCTGCACTGATTCCCAACCCTCACTGATTCCCAACCCGCACTGATTCCCAACCTGTACTCATTCCCAACCTTCTCTGTTTCCCAACCTTCACTGATTCCCGACCTTCACTGATTCCCCACTTTCACTTTTTCCCAACCAGCACTGATACCCAACCTTCACTGATTCCCAACCTTCACTAATTCCCGAACCGCACTGATTCCCTTCCCGCACTGATTCCCAACCCGAACTGATTCCCAACCTTCACGGATTCCCAACTTGCACTGATTCCCAACCTTCACTGATTCCCAACCTTCACTGATTCCCGACCCGCACTGATTCCCGACCCGCACTGATTCCCGACCCGCACTGATTCCCAGCCCGAACTGATTCCCAACCTTCACGGATTCCCAACCCGCACTGATTCCCAACCTTCACCGGTTCACAACCTGCACTGATTCCCAACTTTCACCGATTCCCAACCTGCATTCATTCCCAACCTGCACTGATTCCCAACCCGCACTGATTCCCAACCCGCACTGATTCTCATCCCGCACTGATTCCCAACCTGCACTGATTCCCAACCTGCACTGATTCCCAACCTGCATTGATTCCCAACCTTCACTGATTCCCAACCCGCACTGATTCCCAACCCGCACTGATTCCCAACCCTCACTGATTCCCAACCCGCTCTGATTCCCAACCCGCACTCATTCCCAACCTTCACTGATTCCCAACCCGCACCGATTCCCAACCTTCACCGATTCCCTAATTTCAACGATTCCCAACCTGCACTGATTCCCAACCGTCACTGATTCCCAACCCGCACTGATTCCCAACCCGCACTGATTCTCATCCCGCACTGATTCCCAACCTTCACTGATTCCCAACCTGCACTGATTCCCAACCCGCATTGATTCCCAACCTTCACTGATTGCCAACCCGCACTGATTCCCAACCCGCACTGATTCCCAACCCGCACTGATTCCCAACCCGCACTCATTCCCAACCTTCACTGATTCCCAACCCGCACTGATTCCCAACCTTCACCGATTCCCTAATTTCAACGATTCCCAACCTGCACTGATTCCCAACCGTCACTGATTCCCAACCCGCACTGATTCCCAACCCGCACTGATTCCCAACCTGCACTGATTCCCAACCCGCACTGATTCCCAACCCGCACTGATTCCCAACCCGCACTGATTCCCAAACCGCACTGATTCCCAACCCGCACTGATTCCCAACCTGCACTCATTCCCAACCTTCACTGATTCCCAACCCGCACTGATTCCCAACCCGCACTGATTGCCAACCTGCACTGATTCCCAACCTTCACAGATTCCCAAACTTCACTGATTCCCAACCTGCACTCATTCCCAACCTTCACTGATTCCCAACCCGCATTGATTCCCAACCTTCACCGATTCCCAAATTTCAACGATTCCCATCCCACACTGATTCCCAACCATCACTGATTCCTAACCCGCACTTATTCCCAACCTGCACTGATTCCCAACCCGCACTGATTCCCAACCCGCACTGATTCTCATCCCGCACTGATTCCCAACCTTCACTGATTCCCCAACCTGCACTGATTCCCAACCCGCATTGATTCCCAACCTTCACTGATTCCCAACGCGCACTGATTCCCAACCCGCACTGATTCCCAACCCTCACTGATTCCCAACCCTCACTGATTCCCCAACCCTCACTGATTCCCAACCCTCACTGATTCCCAACCCGCACTCATTCCCAACCTTCACTGATTCCCAACGCGCACTGATTCCCAACCCGCACTGATTCCCAACCCTCACTGATTCCCAACCCTCACTGATTCCCAACCTCTCACTGATTCCCAAACTGCACTGATTCCCAACCCGCACTCATTCCCCAACCTTCACTGATTCCCAACCCGCACTGATTCCCGAACCTTCACCGATTCCCTAATTTCAACGATTCCCAACCTGCACTGATTCCCAACCCGCACTGATTTCCCAACCTGCACTGATTTCCAACCCGCACTGATTCCCAACCTGCACTGATTCCCAACCCGCACTGATTCCCAAACTGCACTGATTCCCAACCCGCACTGATTCCCAACCTGCACTAATTCCCAACCTTCACTGATTCCCAACCGCACTGATTCCCAACCCGCACTGATTGCCAACCTGCACTGATTCCCAACCTCATAGATTCCCAAACTTCACTGATTCCCAACCTGCACTCATTCCCAACCTTCACTGATTCCCAACCCGCATTGATTCCCAACCTTCACCGATTCCCCAAATTTCAACGATTCCCAACCCACACTGATTCCCAACCTTCACTGATTCCTAACCCGCACTTATTCCCAACCTGCACTGATTCCCAACCCGCACTGATTCCCAACCTTCACTGGTTCCCAACCCACACTGATTCCCAACCCGCACTGATTACCCAACCCGCACTGATTCCCAACCTTCACTGATTCCCAACCTGCACTCATTCCCAACCTTCACTGATTCCCACCCGCACTGATACCAACCTTCACCGATTCCCAAATTTCAACGATCCCAACCTGCTCTGATTCCAAACCATCACTGATTCCCAACCCGCACTGATTCCCAACCTTCACTGATTCCCAACCCGAACTGATTCCAACCCGAACTGATTCCCAACCCGCACTGATTGCCAACCTTCACTGATTCCCAAGCTTCAATCATTCCCAACCTTCACTGATTCCCAACCTTCACTCATTCCCAACCCGCACTGATCCCAACCTGCACTGATTCCCAACCTGCACTGCTTCCCAACCTGCACTGATTCCCGACCCAACCTGCATTGATTCCCAACCTGCACTGATTCCCAACCTTCACTGATTCCCCAACCCTCACTGATTCCCAACCCGCACTGATTCCGACCTGCACTGATTCCCAATCCCAACCCACACTGATTCCAACCCGCACTCATTCCGAACCCCGCACTCATTCCCAACCCGCACTCATTCCCAACCTTCACTGATTCCCAACCTTCATGATTCCCAACCTGCACTGATTCCCAACCCCGCACTGATTCCCAACCCGCACTGATTCCCAAACTTCACTGGATTCCCAACCTTCACTCATTCCCAACCTGACACTGATTCCCAACCCGCATCATTCCCAACCTGCACTTATTCCACTCAACCACACTGATTCCCAACCCGCACTGTTTCTCATCCCGCACTCATTCCCAACCTTCACTGTTCCCAACCTTCACTGATTCCCAACCTGTACTGATTCCCAACCTGCACTGATTCCCAACCTGCACGATTCCCAACCTGCACTGATTCCCAACCGTCACTGATTCCCAACCCGCACTGATTCCCAACCCGCACTGATTCCCAACCTGCACTGATTCCCAACCCGCACTGATTCCCAACCCGCACTGATTCCCAAACCGCACTGATTCCCAACCTGCAGTGATTCCCAACCTGCACTCATTCCCAACCTTCACTGATTCCCAACCCGCACTGATTCCCAACCCGCACTGAATGCCAACCTGCACTGATTCCCAACCTTCACAGATTCCCAAACTTCACTGATTCCCAACCTGCACTCATTCCCAACCTTCACTGATTCCCGACCCGCACTGATTCCCAACCCGAACTGATTCCCAACCTTCACCGATTCGCAACCTGCAGTAATTCCCAACCTTCACTGATTCCCAAACCGCACTGATTCCCATCCTGCACTAATTCCCAACCTTCACTGATTCCCAACCTGCACTGATTCCCAACCTGCACTGATTCCCAACCCTCATTGATTCCCAACCTTCACTGATTCCCGACCTTCACTGGCTCCCGACCTTCACTGATTCCCAACCTTCACTGATTCCCAACCTGCACTGATTCCCAACCTGCACTGATTCCCAACCCGAACTGATTCCCAACCTTCACTGATTCCCAATCTTCACTGATTCCCAACCTTCACTGATTGCCAACCCGCACTGATTGCCAACCTTCACTGATTGCCAACCTTCACTGATTGCCAACCTTCACTCATTCCCAATCCGCACTGATTCCCAACCCGCACTGATTCCCAACCCGCTCTGATTCCCAACCTGCACTGATTCCCAACCTGCACTGATTCCCGACCCAACCTGCATTGATTCCCAACCTGCACTGATTCCCAACCTTCACCGATTCCCAACCTTCACCGATTCCCAACCTTCACTGATTCCCAACCCGCACTGATTCCCAACCTTCACTGATTCCCAACCCGCACTGATTGCCAACCTTCACTGATTCCCAACCTTCACTCATTCCCAACCTTCACTCATTCCCAACCCGCACTGATGCCCAACCTGTACTGATTCCCAACCTGCACTGATTCCCAACCTGCACGGATTCCCGACCCAACCTTCATTGATTCCCAACCTGCACTGATTCCCAACCTTCACTGATTCCTAACCTTCACTGATTCCTAACCTTCACTGATTCCCAAACCGCACTGCTTCCCAACCCGCACTGATTCCCAACCCGTAGTGATTCCCACCCCGCACTGATTCCCAACCTGCACTGATTCCCTACCCAACCCCCCCTGATTCCCAACCCGCACTCATTCCCAACCTGCACTGATTCCCAACCCTCACTGATTCCCAACCCGCACTGATTCCCAACCTGTACTCATTCCCAACCTTCTCTGTTTCCCAACCTTCACTGATTCCCGACCTTCACTGATTCCCCACTTTCACTTTTTCCCAACCAGCACTGAAACCCAACCTTCACTGATTCCCAACCTTCACTAATTCCCGACCCGCACTGATTCCCCACCCGCATTGATTCCCAACCCGAACTAATTCCCAACCTTCACGGATTCCCAACTTGCACTGATTCCCAACCTTCGCTGATTCCCAACCTTCACTGATTCCCGACCTGCACTGATTCCCGACCCGCACTGATTCCCAGCCCGAACTGATTCCCAACCTTCACGGATTCCCAACCCGCACTGATTCCCAACCTTCACCGGTTCACAACCTGCACTGATTCCCAACTTTCACCGATTCCCAACCTGCACTCATTGCCAACCTGCACTGATTCTCAACCCGCACTGATTCCCAACCCGCACTGATTCTCATCCCGCACTGATTCCCAACCTGCACTGATTCCCAACCTGCACTGATTCCCAACCTGCACTGATTCCCAACCCGCATTGATTCCCAACCTTCACTGATTCCCAACCCGCACTGATTCCCAACCCGCACTGATTCCCAACCCTCACTGATTCCCAACCCGCACTGATTCCCAACCCGCACTCATTCCCAACCTTCACTGATTCCCAACCCGCAATGATTACCAACCTTCACCGATTCCCTAATTTCAACGATTCCCAACCTGCACTGATTCCCAACCGTCACTGATTCCCAACCCGCACTGATTCCCAACCCGCACTGATTCACAACCCGCACTGATTCCCAACCCGCACTGATTCCCAACCCGCACTGATTCCCAACCCGAACTTATTCCCAACCTGCACTGATTCCCAACCCGCACTGATTCCCAACCCGCACTGATTCTCATCCCGCACTGATTCCCAACCTGCACTGATTCCCAACCCGCATTGATTCCCAACCTTCACTGATTCCCAACCCGCACTGATTCCCAACCCGCACTGATTCCCAACCCGCACTCATTCCCAACCTTCACTGATTCCCAACCCGCACTGATTCCCAACCTTCACCGATTCCCTAATTTCAACGATTCCCAACCTGCACTGATTCCCAACCGTCACTGATTCCCAACCCGCACTGATTCCCAACCCGCACTGATTCCCAACCTGCACTGATTCCCAACCCGCACTGATTCCCAACCCGCACTGATTCCCAAACCGCACTGATTCCCAACCTGCAGTGATTCCCAACCTGCACTCATTCCCAACCTTCACTGATTCCCAACCCGCACTGATTCCCAACCCGCACTGAATGCCAACCTGCACTGATTCCCAACCTTCACAGATTCCCAAACTTCACTGATTCCCAACCTGCACTCATTCCCAACCTTCACTGATTCCCAACCCGCATTGATTCCCAACCTTCACCGATTCCCAAATTTCAACGAAACCCAACCCACACTGATTCCCAACCATCACTGATTCCTAACCCGCACTTATTCCCAACCCGCACTGATTCCCAACCCGCACTGATTCCCAACCCGCATTGATTCCCAACCTTCACTGATTCCCAACCCGCACTGATTCCCAACCCGCACTGATTCCCAACCCTCACTGATTCCCAACCCTCACTGATTCCCAACCTGCACTCATTCCCAACCTTCACTGATTCCCAACCCGCACTGATTCCCAACCTTCACCGATTCCCTAATTTCAACGATTCCCAACCTGCACTGATTCCCAACCGTCACTGATTCCCAACCCGCACTGATTCCCAACCCGCACTGATTCCCAACCTGCACTGATTCCCAACCCGCACTGATTCCCAACCCGCACTGATTCCCGAACCGCACTGATTCCCAACCCGCACTGATTCCCAACCTGCACTGATTCCCAACCTGCACTGATTCCCGACCCAACCTGCACTGATTCCCAACCTTCACCGATTCCCAACCTTCACCGATTCCCAACCTTCACCGATTCCCAACCTTCACTGATTCCCAACCCGCACTGATTCCCAACCTTCACTGATTCCCAACCCGCACTGATTGCCAACCTTCACTGATTCCCAACCTGCACTGATTCCCTACCCAACCCCCCCTGATTCCCAACCCGCACTCATTCCCAACCTGCACTGATTCCCAACCCTCACTGATTCCCAAACCGCACTGATTCCCAACCTGTACTCATTCCCAACCTTCTCTGTTTCCCAACCTTCACTGATTCCCGACCTTCACTGATTCCCCACTTTCACTTTTTCCCAACCAGCACTGATACCCAACCTTCACTGATTCCCAACCTTCACTAATTCCCGAACCGCACTGATTCCCTTCCCGCACTGATTCCCAACCCGAACTGATTCCCAACCTTCACGGATTCCCAACTTGCACTGATTCCCAACCTTCACTGATTCCCAACCTTCACTGATTCCCGTCCCGCACTGATTCCCGACCCGCACTGATTCCCGACCCGCACTGATTCCCAGCCCGAACTGATTCCCAACCTTCACGGATTCCCAACCCGCACTGATTCCCAACCTTCACCGGTTCACAACCTGCACTGATTCCCAACTTTCACCGATTCCCAACCTGCATTCATTCCCAACCTGCACTGATTCCCAACCCGCACTGATTCCCAACCCGCACTGATTCTCATCCCGCACTGATTCCCAACCTGCACTGATTCCCAACCTGCACTGATTCCCAACCTGCATTGATTCCCAACCTTCACTGATTCCCAACCCGCACTGATTCCCAACCCGCACTGATTCCCAACCCTCACTGATTCCCAACCCGCTCTGATTCCCAACCCGCACTCATTCCCAACCTTCACTGATTCCCAACCCGCACCGATTCCCAACCTTCACCGATTCCCTAATTTCAACGATTCCCAACCTGCACTGATTCCCAACCGTCACTGATTCCCAACCCGCACTGATTCCCAACCCGCACTGATTCTCATCCCGCACTGATTCCCAACCTTCACTGATTCCCAACCTGCACTGATTCCCAACCCGCATTGATTCCCAACCTTCACTGATTGCCAACCCGCACTGATTCCCAACCCGCACTGATTCCCAACCCGCACTGATTCCCAACCCGCACTCATTCCCAACCTTCACTGATTCCCAACCCGCACTGATTCCCAACCTTCACCGATTCCCTAATTTCAACGATTCCCAACCTGCACTGATTCCCAACCGTCACTGATTCCCAACCCGCACTGATTCCCAACCCGCACTGATTCCCAACCTGCACTGATTCCCAACCCGCACTGATTCCCAACCCGCACTGATTCCCAACCCGCACTGATTCCCAAACCGCACTGATTCCCAACCCGCACTGATTCCCAACCTGCACTCATTCCCAACCTTCACTGATTCCCAACCCGCACTGATTCCCAACCCGCACTGATTGCCAACCTGCACTGATTCCCAACCTTCACAGATTCCCAAACTTCACTGATTCCCAACCTGCACTCATTCCCAACCTTCACTGATTCCCAACCCGCATTGATTCCCAACCTTCACCGATTCCCAAATTTCAACGATTCCCATCCCACACTGATTCCCAACCATCACTGATTCCTAACCCGCACTTATTCCCAACCTGCACTGATTCCCAACCCGCACTGATTCCCAACCCGCACTGATTCTCATCCCGCACTGATTCCCAACCTTCACTGATTCCCAACCTGCACTGATTCCCAACCCGCATTGATTCCCAACCTTCACTGATTCCCAACGCGCACTGATTCCCAACCCGCACTGATTCCCAACCCTCACTGATTCCCAACCCTCACTGATTCCCAACCCTCACTGATTCCCAACCCTCACTGATTCCCAACCCGCACTCATTCCCAACCTTCACTGATTCCCAACGCGCACTGATTCCCAACCCGCACTGATTCCCAACCCTCACTGATTCCCAACCCTCACTGATTCCCAACCCTCACTGATTCCCAAACTGCACTGATTCCCAACCCGCACTCATTCCCAACCTTCACTGATTCCCAACCCGCACTGATTCCCAACCTTCACCGATTCCCTAATTTCAACGATTCCCAACCTGCACTGATTCCCAACCCGCACTGATTCCCAACCTGCACTGATTTCCAACCCGCACTGATTCCCAACCTGCACTGATTCCCAACCCGCACTGATTCCCAAACCGCACTGATTCCCAACCCGCACTGATTCCCAACCTGCACTAATTCCCAACCTTCACTGATTCCCAACCGCACTGATTCCCAACCCGCACTGATTGCCAACCTGCACTGATTCCCAACCTTCATAGATTCCCAAACTTCACTGATTCCCAACCTGCACTCATTCCCAACCTTCACTGATTCCCAACCCGCATTGATTCCCAACCTTCACCGATTCCCAAATTTCAACGATTCCCAACCCACACTGATTCCCAACCATCACTGATTCCTAACCCGCACTTATTCCCAACCTGCACTGATTCCCAACCCGCACTGATTCCCAACCTTCACTGGTTCCCAACCCACACTGATTCCCAACCCGCACTGATTCCCAACCCGCACTGATTCCCAACCTTCACTGATTCCCAACCTGCACTCATTCCCAACCTTCACTGATTCCCAACCCGCACTGATACCCAACCTTCACCGATTCCCAAATTTCAACGATTCCCAACCTGCTCTGATTCCAAACCATCACTGATTCCCAACCCGCACTGATTCCCAACCTTCACTGATTCCCAACCCGAACTGATTCCCAACCCGAACTGATTCCCAACCCGCACTGATTGCCAACCTTCACTGATTCCCAAGCTTCAATCATTCCCAACCTTCACTGATTCCCAACCTTCACTCATTCCCAACCCGCACTGATTCCCAACCTGCACTGATTCCCAACCTGCACTGCTTCCCAACCTGCACTGATTCCCGACCCAACCTGCATTGATTCCCAACCTGCACTGATTCCCAACCTTCACTGATTCCCAACCCTCACTGATTCCCAACCCGCACTGATTCCGAACCTGCACTGATTCCCATCCCAACCCACACTGATTCCCAACCCGCACTCATTCCGAACCCGCACTCATTCCCAACCCGCACTCATTCCCAACCTTCACTGATTCCCAACCTTCATGATTCCCAACCTGCACTGATTCCCAACCCGCACTGATTCCCAACCCGCACTGATTCCCAAACTTCACTGATTCCCAACCTTCACTCATTCCCAACCTGCACTGATTCCCAACCCGCACTCATTCCCAACCTGCACTTATTCCCAACTCAACCCACACTGATTCCCAACCCGCACTGTTTCTCATCCCGCACTCATTCCCAACCTTCACTGTTTCCCAACCTTCACTGATTCCCAACCTGTACTGATTCCCAACCTGCACTGATTCCCAACCTGCACTGATTCCCAACCTTCACTGATTCCCAACCGGCACTCATTCCCAGCCTTCACTGATTCCCAACCCGCACTGATTCCCAACCTTCACTTATTCCCAACCCGCACTGATTCCCAACCCGCACTGATTCCCAAACTGCACTCATTCCCAACCTTGACTGATTCCCAACTCGCACTGATTCCCAATCTTCACTGATTCCCAACCTTCACTGATTCCCGACCCGCACTGATTCCCAACCTTCATTGATTCCTAACCTGCACTGATTACCAACCCGAACTGATTCCCAACCTTCACTGATTCCCAACCCGCACTGATTCCCGACCCGCACTGATTCCCAACCCGAACTGATTCCCAACCTTCACGGATTCCCAACCCGCACTGATTCCCATCCTGCACTGATTCCCAACCTTCACTGATTCCCAACCTGCACTGATTCCCAACCTGCACTGATTCCCAACCCTCACTGATTCCCAACCTGCACTGATTCCCAACCTTCACTGATTCCCGACCTTCACTGGCTCCCGACCTTCACTGGCTCCCGACCTTCACTGATTCCCAACCTTCACTGATCCCCAACCTGCACTGATTCCCAACCTGCACTGATTCCCAACCCGAACTGATTCCCAACCTTCACTGATTCCCAACCCGCACTGATTGCCAACCTTCACTGATTGCCAACCTTCACTGATTGCCAACCTTCACTTATTCCCAACCCGCACTGATTCCCAACCCGCACTGATTCCCAACCTGCACTGATTCCCAACCTGCACTGATTCCCGACCCAACCTGCATTGATTCCCAACCTGCACTGATTCCCAACCTTCACCGATTCCCAACCTTCACCGATTCCCAACCTTCACCGATTCCCAACCTTCACTGATTCCCAACCCGCACTGATTCCCAACCTTCACTGATTCCCAACCCGCACTGATTGCCAACCTTCACTCATTCCCAACCTTCACTCATTCCCAACCTTCACTCATTCCCAACCCGCACTGATTCCCAACCTGCAATGATTCCCAACCTGCACTGATTCCCAACCTGCACTGATTCCCGACCCAACCTGCATTGATTCCCAACCTGCACTGATTCCCAACCTTCACTGATTCCTAACTTTCACTGATTCCTAACCTTCACTGATTCCCAAACCTCACTGCTTCCCAACCCGCACTGATTCCCAACCCGTAGTGATTCCCACCCCGCACTGATTCCCAACCTGCACTGATTCCCTACCCATCCCACCCTGACTCCCAACCCGCACTCATTCCCAATTGCACTGATTCCCAACCCTCACTGATTCCCAACCCGCACTGATTCCCAACCTGTACTCATTCCCAACCTTCTCTGTTCTCCAACCTTCACTGATTCCTGACCTTCACTGATTCCCCACTTTCACTTTTTCCCAACCAGCACTGATTCCCAACCTTCACTGATTCCCAACCTTCACTAATTCCCGACCCGCACTGATTCCCCACCCGCACTGATTCCCAACCCGAACTGATTCCCAACCTTCACGGATTCCCAAGCTGCACTGATTCCCAACCTTCACTGATTCCCGACCCGCACTGATTTCTGACCCGCACTGATTCCCAGCCCGAACTGATTCCCAACCTTCACGGATTCCCAACCCGCACTGATTCCCAACCTTCACCGGTTCACAACCTGCACTGATTCCCAACCTTCACCGATTCCCAACCTGCACTGATTCCCAACCTGCACTGATTCCCAACCTGCACTGATTCCCAACCCGCACTGATTCTCATCCCGCACTGATTCCCAACCTGCACTGATTCCCAACCTGCAATGATTCCCAACCTGCAATGATTCCCAACCCGCATTGATTCCCAACCTGCACTGATTCCCAACCTTCACCGATTCCCTAATTTCAATGATTCCCAACCTTCACTGATTCCCAACCCGCACTGATTCCCAACCCGCACTGATTCCCAACCCGCACTGATTCCCAACCCGCACTGATTCCCAAACCGCACTGGTTCCCAAACCGCACTGATTCCCAACCTGCACTCATTCCCAACCTTCACTGATTTCCAACCCGCACTGATTCCCAACCCGCACTGATTGCCAACCTGCACTGATTCCCAACCTTCACAGATTCCCAACCCGCACTGATTCCCAACCCGCACTGATTGCCAACCTGCACTGATTCCCAACCTTCACTGATTCCCAAACCGCACTGATTCCCAACCTGCACTCATTCCCAACCTTCACTGATTCCCAGCCCGCATTGATTCCCAACCTTCACCGATTCCCAAATTTCAACGATTCCCAACCCACACTGATTCCCAAACTTCACTGGTTCCCAACCCACACTGATTCCCAACCCGCACTGATTCCCCACCCGCACTGATTCCCAACCCGCACTGATTCCCAACCTTCACTGATTCCCAACCTGCACTCATTCCCAACTTTCACTGATTCCCAACCCGCACTGATACCCAACCTTCACCGATTCCCAAATTTCAACGATTCCCAACCTGCTCTGATTCCCAACCATCACTGATTCCCAACCGGCACTGATTCCCAACCTTCACTGATTCCAAACCTTCACTGATTCCCAACCCGCACTGATTCCCAACCTTCACTGATTCCCAACCTTCACTGATTCCCAACCCGAACTGATTCCCAACCCGAACTGATTCCCAACCCGCACTGATTGCCAACCTTCACTGATTCCCAACCTTCAATCATTCCCAACCTTCACTCATTCCCAACCTTCACTCATTCCCAACCCGCACTGATTCCCAACCTGCACTGATTCCCAACCTGCACTGCTTCCCAACCTGCACTGATTCCGGTCCCAACCTGCATTGATTCCCAACCTGCACTGATTCCGAACCTTCACTGATTCCTAACCTTCACTGATTCCCAAACCGCACTGCTTCCCAACCCGCACTGATTCCCAACCTGCACTGATTCCCATCCCGCACTCATTCCCAACCTGCACTGATTCCCAACCTGCACTGATTCCCACCCGGCACTGATTCCCACCCGGCACTGATTCCCACCCCGCACTGATTCCCAACCCGCACTGATTCCCAACCCTCACTGATTCCCAATCTTCACTGATTCCCAACCCGCACTGATTCCCAACCCTCACTGATTCCCAACCCGCACGGATTCCCAACCGAACCCGCACTGATTCCCAACTTTCACTGATTCCCAACCCGCACTGATTCTCATCCCGCAATGATTCCCAACGTTCACTGATTCCCGACCTTCACCGATTTCCAACCCGCACTGATTCCCAACCTTCACTCATTCCCAACCCGCACTGATTCCCAAAATTCACTGATTCCCAACCCGCACTGATTCCCAACCCACACTGATTCCCAACCCGCACTGATTCCCAACCCGCACTGATTCCCAACCCAAACCACACTGATTCCCAACGCGCACTCATTCCCAACCTGCACGCATTCCCAACCTTCACTGATTCCCAACCCTCACCGATTCCCAACCCGCACCGATTCCCAACCTGCACTGATTCCCAACCCGCACTGATTCCCAACCTTCACCGGTTCACAACCTGCACTGATTCCCAACCTTCACCGATTCCCAACCTGCACTGATTCCCAACCTGCACTGATTCCCAACCCACACTGATTCCCAACCCGCACTTATTCTCATCCCGCACTGATTCCCAACCTGCACTGATTCCCAAACTGCACTGATTGCCAACCCGCACTGATTCCCAACCTTCACTGATTCCCAACCCGCACTGATTCCCAACCCGCACTGATTCCCAACCCTCACTGATTCCCAACCCGCACTGATTCCCAACATGCACTCATTCCCAACCTTCACTGATTCCCAACCCTCACTGATTCCCAACCTTCACCGATTCCCTAATTGCAATGATTCCCAACCTGCACTGATTCCCAACCATCACTGATTCCCAACCCGCACTGATTCCCAACCTGCACTGATTCCCAACCCGCACTGATTCCCTACCCGCACTGATTCCCATCCCGCACTGATTCCCAAACCGCACTGATTCCCAACCTTCACTGATTCCCAACCCGCACTGATTCCCAACCTGCACTCATTCCCAACCTTCACTGATTCCCAACCCGCACGGATTCCCAACCCGCACTGATTGCCAACCTGCACTGATTCCCAACCTTCACAGATTCCCAACCCGCCCTGATTCCCAACCTGCACTCATTCCCAACCTTCACTGATTCCCAACCTTCACTGATTCCCAACCTTCACCAATTCCCAAATTTCAACGATTCCAAACCCACACTGATTCCAAACCATCGCTGCTTCCCAACCCGCACTTATTCCCAACCTGCACTGATTCGCAACCCGCACTGATTCCCAATCTTCACTGATTCCCAACCCGCACTGATTCCCAACCCGCACTGATTCCCAACCCGCACTGATTCCCAACCTTCACTGATTCCCAACCTGCACTCATTCCCAACCTTCACTGATTCCCAACCCTCGCTGATACCCAACATTCACCGATTCCCAAATTTCAACGATTCCCAACCCGCTCTGATTCCCAAGCATCACTGATTCCCAACCAGCACTGATTGCCAAACTTCACTGATTCCCAACCTTCACTGATTCCCGACCCGCACTGATTCCCAACCTTCACTGATTCCCAACCTGCACTGATTCCCAACCCGCACTGATTCCCGACCCGCACTGATTCCCAACCCGAACTGATTCCCAACCTTCACTGATTCCCAACCTGCACTAATTCCCAACCTTCACTGATTCCCAACCCGCACTGATTCCCAACCTTCACTGATTCCCAACCTTCACTGATTCCCAACCTGCTCTGATTCCCAACCTGCTCTGATTCCCAACCTTCACCAATTCCCAACCTGCACTGATTCCCAACCTGCACTGATTCCCAACCTGCACTGATTCCCAACCCGCGCTCATTCCCAACCCTCACTGATTCCCAACCCGCACTGACTCCCAACCTTTACCGATTCCCAAATTTCACCGATTCCCAAATTTCACTGATTCCCAACCCACACTGATTCCCAACCATCACTGCTTCCCAACCCGCACTTATTCCCAACCTGCACTGATTCCCAACCCGCACTGATTCCCAACCCGCACTGATTCCCAACCCGCACTGATTCCCAACCCGCACTGATTCCCAACCTTCACTGATTCCCAACCTGCACGCATTCCCAACCTTCACTGATTCCCAACCCTCACTGATACCCAACATTCACCGATTCCCAAATTTCAACGATTCCCAACCTGCTCTGATTCCCAACCATCACTGATTCCCAACCAGCACTGATTGCCAACCTTCACTGATTTCCAACCTTCACTGATTCCCGACCCGCACTGATTCCCAACCTTCACTGATTCCCAACCTTCACTGATTCCCAACCCGCACTGATTCCCGACCCGCACTGATTCCCAACCCGAACTGATTCCCAACCTTCACTGATTCCCAACCTGCACTAATTCCCAACCTTCACTGATTCCCAACCCGCACTGATTCCCAACCTTCACTGATTCCCAACCTGCTCTGATTCCCAACCTTCACCGATTCCCAACCTGCACTGATTCCCAACCTGCACTGATTCCCAACCTGCACTGATTCGCAACCCGCACTGATTCCCAACCTTCAATGATTCTCAACCCGCGCTCATTCCCAACCCTCACTGATTCCCAACCCGCACTGATTCCCAACCTTTACCGATTCCCAAATTTCACCGATTCCCAAATTTCACTGATTCCCAACCCTCACTGATTCCCAACCCTCACTGATTCCCAACCTGCACTGATTCCCAACCTTCACTGATTCCCCGCCCGCACTGATTCCCAACCTTCACTGATTCCCAACCTTCACTGATTCCCATCCCGCACTGATTACCAACCTGCACTGATTCCCGACCTTCACTGATTCCCAACCTGCATTGATTCGCAACCCTCACTGATTCCCAAACCTCACTCATTCCCAAACCTCACTGATTCCCAGCCCTCACTGATTCCCAATCCGCACTGATTCCCAACCCTCACTGATTCCCAACCTTCACTGATTCCCAACCCGCACTGATTCTCAACCTGCACTGATTCCCAACCTGCACTGATTCCCAACGCGCACTGATTTCCAACCCGCACTGATTCCCAACCCGCACTGATTCCCAACCCAACCCACACTGATTCCCAACCCGCACTCATTCCCAACCCGCTCTCATTCCCAACCTTCACCGATTCCCAACCCTCACTGATTCCCAACCCGCACTGATTCCCAACCTGCACTGATTCCCATCCCAACCCACACTGATTCCCAACCCGCTCTCATTCCCAACCTGCACTCATTCCCAAACCGCACTCATTCCCAACCTTCACTGATTCCCAACCTTCACTGATTCCCAACCTTCATGATTCCCAACCTGCACTGATTCCCAACCTGCACTGATTCCCAAACTTCACAGATTCCCAACCTTCACTCATTCCCAACCTGCACTGATTCCCAACCCGCACTCATTCCCCACCTGCACTTATTCCCAACTCAACCCAGACTGATTCCCAACCCGCACTGTTTCCCATCTCGCACTCATTCCCAACCTTCACTGTTTCCCAACCTTCACTGATTCCCAACCAGCACTGATACCCAACCTGCACTGATTCCCAACCTTCACTGATTCCCAACCTGCACTCATTCCCAACCTTCACTGATTCCCAACCCGCACTGATTCCCAATCTTCACTTATTCCCAACCCGCACTGATTCCCAACCCGCACTGATTCCCAAACTGCACTCATTCCCAACCTTGACTGATTCCCAACCCGCACTGATTCCCAATCTTCACTGATTCCCAACCTTCACTGATTCCCTACCCGCACTGATTCCCAACCTTCATTGATTCCGAACCTGCACTGATTACCAACCCGAACTGTTTCCCAACCTTCAGTGATTCCCAACCCGCACTGATTCCCGACCCGCACTGATTCCCAACCTTCACGGATTCCCAACCTGCACTAATTCCCAACCTTCACTGATTCCCAACTCGCACTGATTCCCAACCTGCACTGATTCGCAACCTTCACTGATTCCCAACCTGCACTGATTCCCAACCTGCACTGATTCCCAACCTGCACTGATTCCCAACCTTCACTGATTCCCGACCTTCACTGGCTCCCGACTTTCACTGATTCCCAACCTTCACTGATTCCCGACCTTCACTGATTCCCAACCTGCACTGATTCCCAACCCTCACTGATTCCCAACCCGCACTGATTCCCAACCTTCACTGATTCCCAACCTTCACTGATTCCCAACCTTCACCGATTCCCAACCCGCACTGATTCCCAACCTGCACTGATTCCCAACCTGAACTGATTCCCGACCCAACATGCATTGATTCACAACCTGCACTGATTCCCAACCTTCACCGATTCCCAACCTTCACCGATTCCCAACCTTCACTGATTCCCAACCCGCACTGATTGCCAACCTTCACTGATTCCCAACCCGCACTGATTGCCAACCTTCACTGATTCCCAACCTTCACTTATTCCCAACCATCACTCATTCCCAACCCGCACTGATTCCCAAAATGCACTGATTCCCAACCTGCACTGATTCCCAACCTGCACTGATTCCCGACCCAACCTGCATTGATTCCCAACCTTCTTTGATTCCCAACCTGCACTGATTACCAACCCGAACTGATTCCCGACCTTCATTGATTCCCAACCCGCACTGATTCCCGACCCGCACTGATTCCCAACCCGAACTGATTCCCAACCTTCACGGATTCCCAACCTGCACTAATTCCCAACCTTCACGGATTCCCAACCCGCACTAATTCCCAACCTTCACTGATTCCCAACTCGCACTGATTCCCAACCTGCACTGATTCACAACCTTCACTGATTCCCAACCTGCACTAATTCCCAACCTTCACTGATTCCCAACCCGCACTGATTCCCAACCTTCACTGATTCCCAACCTGCTCTGATTCCCAACCTTCACCGATTCCCAACCTGCACTGATTCCCAACCTGCACTGATTCCCAACCTGCACTGATTCGCAACCCGCACTGATTCCCAACCTTCAATGATTCTCAACCCGCGCTCATTCCCAACCCTCACTGATTCCCAACCCGCACTGATTCCCAACCTTTACCGATTCCCAAATTTCACCGATTCCCAAATTTCACTGATTCCCAACCCTCACTGATTCCCAACCCTCACTGATTCCCAACCTGCACTGATTCTCAACCTTCACTGATTCCCCGCCCGCACTGATTCCCAACCTTCACTGATTCCCAACCTTCACTGATTCCCATCCCGCACTGATTACCAACCTGCACTGATTCCCGACCTTCACTGATTCCCAACCTGCATTGATTCGCAACCCTCACTGATTCCCAAACCTCACTCATTCCCAAACCTCACTGATTCCCAGCCCTCACTGATTCCCAATCCGCACTGATTCCCAACCCTCACTGATTCCCAACCTTCACTGATTCCCAACCCGCACTGATTCTCAACCTGCACTGATTCCCAACCTGCACTGATTCCCAACGCGCACTGATTTCCAACCCGCACTGATTCCCAACCCGCACTGATTCCCAACCCAACCCACACTGATTCCCAACCCGCACTCATTCCCAACCCGCTCTCATTCCCAACCTTCACCGATTCCCAACCCTCACTGATTCCCAACCCGCACTGATTCCCAACCTGCACTGATTCCCATCCCAACCCACACTGATTCCCAACCCGCTCTCATTCCCAACCTGCACTCATTCCCAAACCGCACTCATTCCCAACCTTCACTGATTCCCAACCTTCACTGATTCCCAACCTTCATGATTCCCAACCTGCACTGATTCCCAACCTGCACTGATTCCCAAACTTCACAGATTCCCAACCTTCACTCATTCCCAACCTGCACTGATTCCCAACCCGCACTCATTCCCCACCTGCACTTATTCCCAACTCAACCCAGACTGATTCCCAACCCGCACTGTTTCCCATCTCGCACTCATTCCCAACCTTCACTGTTTCCCAACCTTCACTGATTCCCAACCAGCACTGATACCCAACCTGCACTGATTCCCAACCTTCACTGATTCCCAACCTGCACTCATTCCCAACCTTCACTGATTCCCAACCCGCACTGATTCCCAATCTTCACTTATTCCCAACCCGCACTGATTCCCAACCCGCACTGATTCCCAAACTGCACTCATTCCCAACCTTGACTGATTCCCAACCCGCACTGATTCCCAATCTTCACTGATTCCCAACCTTCACTGATTCCCTACCCGCACTGATTCCCAACCTTCATTGATTCCGAACCTGCACTGATTACCAACCCGAACTGTTTCCCAACCTTCAGTGATTCCCAACCCGCACTGATTCCCGACCCGCACTGATTCCCAACCTTCACGGATTCCCAACCTGCACTAATTCCCAACCTTCACTGATTCCCAACTCGCACTGATTCCCAACCTGCACTGATTCGCAACCTTCACTGATTCCCAACCTGCACTGATTCCCAACCTGCACTGATTCCCAACCTGCACTGATTCCCAACCTTCACTGATTCCCGACCTTCACTGGCTCCCGACTTTCACTGATTCCCAACCTTCACTGATTCCCGACCTTCACTGATTCCCAACCTGCACTGATTCCCAACCCTCACTGATTCCCAACCCGCACTGATTCCCAACCTTCACTGATTCCCAACCTTCACTGATTCCCAACCTTCACCGATTCCCAACCCGCACTGATTCCCAACCTGCACTGATTCCCAACCTGAACTGATTCCCGACCCAACCTGCATTGATTCACAACCTGCACTGATTCCCAACCTTCACCGATTCCCAACCTTCACCGATTCCCAACCTTCACTGATTCCCAACCCGCACTGATTGCCAACCTTCACTGATTCCCAACCCGCACTGATTGCCAACCTTCACTGATTCCCAACCTTCACTTATTCCCAACCATCACTCATTCCCAACCCGCACTGATTCCCAAAATGCACTGATTCCCAACCTGCACTGATTCCCAACCTGCACTGATTCCCGACCCAACCTGCATTGATTCCCAACCTTCTTTGATTCCCAACCTGCACTGATTACCAACCCGAACTGATTCCCGACCTTCATTGATTCCCAACCCGCACTGATTCCCGACCCGCACTGATTCCCAACCCGAACTGATTCCCAACCTTCACGGATTCCCAACCTGCACTAATTCCCAACCTTCACGGATTCCCAACCCGCACTAATTCCCAACCTTCACTGATTCCCAACTCGCACTGATTCCCAACCTGCACTGATTCACAACCTTCACTGATTCCCAACCTGCACTGATTCCCAACCTGCACAGATTCCCAACCCTTCTGATTCCCAACCCTTCTGATTCCCAACCTTCACTGATTCGCAACCTTCACTGATTCCCAACCCGCACTGATTCCCAACCCGCAGTGATTCCCAACCTTCACTGATTCCCAACCTTCACTGATTCCCAACCCACACTGATTCCCAACCCGCACTCATTCCCAACCGGCACTGATTCCGAAGTCAACCCACACTGATTCCCAACCCACACTGATTCCCAAACCACACTGATTCCCAACCCGCACTGATTCCCCACCCGTAGTGATTCCCACCCTGCACTGATTCCCAACCTGCACTGATTCCCTACCCAACCCACACTGATTCCCAACCCGCACTCATTCCCAACCTGCACTGATTCCCAACCCTCACTGATTCCCAACCCGCACTGATTCCCAACCTGCACTCATTCCCAACCTTCTCTGTTTCCCAACCTTCACTGATTCCCGACCTTCACTGATTCCCCACCTTCACTTTTTCCCAACCAGCACTGATTCCCAACCTTCACTGATTCCCAGCCTTCACTGATTCCCGACCCGCACTGATTCCCGACCCGCACTGATTCCCAGCCCGAACTGATTCCCAACCTTCACGGATTCCCAACCCGCAATGATTCCCAACCTTCACCGATTCACAACCTGCACTGATTCCCAACCTGCACTGATTCCCTACCCGCACTGATTCCCAACCTGCACTCATTCCCAACCTTCTCTGTTTCCCAACCTTCACTGATTCCCGACCTTCACTGATTCCCAACCTTCATGATTCCCAACCTGCACTGATTCCCAACCTGCACTGATTCCCAAACTTCACAGATTCCCAACCTTCACTCATTCCCAACCTGCACTGATTCCCAACCCGCACTCATTCCCCACCTGCACTTATTCCCAACTCAACCCAGACTGATTCCCAACCCGCACTGTTTCCCATCTCGCACTCATTCCCAACCTTCACTGTTTCCCAACCTTCACTGATTCCCAACCAGCACTGATACCCAACCTGCACTGATTCCCAACCTTCACTGATTCCCAACCTGCACTCATTCCCAACCTTCACTGATTCCCAACCCGCACTGATTCCCAATCTTCACTTATTCCCAACCCGCACTGATTCCCAACCCGCACTGATTCCCAAACTGCACTCATTCCCAACCTTGACTGATTCCCAACCCGCACTGATTCCCAATCTTCACTGATTCCCAACCTTCACTGATTCCCTACCCGCACTGATTCCCAACCTTCATTGATTCCGAACCTGCACTGATTACCAACCCGAACTGTTTCCCAACCTTCAGTGATTCCCAACCCGCACTGATTCCCGACCCGCACTGATTCCCAACCTTCACGGATTCCCAACCTGCACTAATTCCCAACCTTCACTGATTCCCAACTCGCACTGATTCCCAACCTGCACTGATTCGCAACCTTCACTGATTCCCAACCTGCACTGATTCCCAACCTGCACTGATTCCCAACCTGCACTGATTCCCAACCTTCACTGATTCCCGACCTTCACTGGCTCCCGACTTTCACTGATTCCCAACCTTCACTGATTCCCGACCTTCACTGATTCCCAACCTGCACTGATTCCCAACCCTCACTGATTCCCAACCCGCACTGATTCCCAACCTTCACTGATTCCCAACCTTCACTGATTCCCAACCTTCACCGATTCCCAACCCGCACTGATTCCCAACCTGCACTGATTCCCAACCTGAACTGATTCCCGACCCAACCTGCATTGATTCACAACCTGCACTGATTCCCAACCTTCACCGATTCCCAACCTTCACCGATTCCCAACCTTCACCGATTCCCAACCTTCACTGATTCCCAACCCGCACTGATTGCCAACCTTCACTGATTCCCAACCCGCACTGATTGCCAACCTTCACTGATTCCCAACCTTCACTTATTCCCAACCATCACTCATTCCCAACCCGCACTGATTCCCAAAATGCACTGATTCCCAACCTGCACTGATTCCCAACCTGCACTGATTCCCGACCCAACCTGCATTGATTCCCAACCTTCTTTGATTCCCAACCTGCACTGATTACCAACCCGAACTGATTCCCGACCTTCATTGATTCCCAACCCGCACTGATTCCCGACCCGCACTGATTCCCAACCCGAACTGATTCCCAACCTTCACGGATTCCCAACCTGCACTAATTCCCAACCTTCACGGATTCCCAACCCGCACTAATTCCCAACCTTCACTGATTCCCAACTCGCACTGATTCCCAACCTGCACTGATTCACAACCTTCACTGATTCCCAACCTGCACTGATTCCCAACCTGCACTGATTCCCAACCTGAACTGATTCCCGACCCAACCTGCATTGATTCACAACCTGCACTGATTCCCAACCTTCACCGATTCCCAACCTTCACCGATTCCCAACCTTCACTGATTCCCAACCCGCACTGATTGCCAACCTTCACTGATTCCCAACCCGCACTGATTGCCAACCTTCACTGATTCCCAACCTTCACTTATTCCCAACCATCACTCATTCCCAACCCGCACTGATTCCCAAAATGCACTGATTCCCAACCTGCACTGATTCCCAACCTGCACTGATTCCCGACCCAACCTGCATTGATTCCCAACCTTCTTTGATTCCCAACCTGCACTGATTACCAACCCGAACTGATTCCCGACCTTCATTGATTCCCAACCCGCACTGATTCCCGACCCGCACTGATTCCCAACCCGAACTGATTCCCAACCTTCACGGATTCCCAACCTGCACTAATTCCCAACCTTCACGGATTCCCAACCCGCACTAATTCCCAACCTTCACTGATTCCCAACTCGCACTGATTCCCAACCTGCACTGATTCACAACCTTCACTGATTCCCAACCTGCACTGATTCCCAACCTGCACAGATTCCCAACCCTTCTGATTCCCAACCCTTCTGATTCCCAACCTTCACTGATTCGCAACCTTCACTGATTCCCAACCCGCACTGATTCCCAACCCGCAGTGATTCCCAACCTTCACTGATTCCCAACCTTCACTGATTCCCAACCCACACTGATTCCCAACCCGCACTCATTCCCAACCGGCACTGATTCCGAAGTCAACCCACACTGATTCCCAACCCACACTGATTCCCAAACCACACTGATTCCCAACCCGCACTGATTCCCCACCCGTAGTGATTCCCACCCTGCACTGATTCCCAACCTGCACTGATTCCCTACCCAACCCACACTGATTCCCAACCCGCACTCATTCCCAACCTGCACTGATTCCCAACCCTCACTGATTCCCAACCCGCACTGATTCCCAACCTGCACTCATTCCCAACCTTCTCTGTTTCCCAACCTTCACTGATTCCCGACCTTCACTGATTCCCCACCTTCACTTTTTCCCAACCAGCACTGATTCCCAACCTTCACTGATTCCCAGCCTTCACTGATTCCCGACCCGCACTGATTCCCGACCCGCACTGATTCCCAGCCCGAACTGATTCCCAACCTTCACGGATTCCCAACCCGCAATGATTCCCAACCTTCACCGATTCACAACCTGCACTGATTCCCAACCTGCACTGATTCCCTACCCGCACTGATTCCCAACCTGCACTCATTCCCAACCTTCTCTGTTTCCCAACCTTCACTGATTCCCGACCTTCACTGATTCCCAACCTTCATGATTCCCAACCTGCACTGAT
Organism: Carcharodon carcharias; assembly: GCF_017639515.1. NCBI lineage: Eukaryota > Metazoa > Chordata > Chondrichthyes > Lamniformes > Lamnidae > Carcharodon > Carcharodon carcharias. The sequence goes on along the minus strand of NC_054470.1, from coordinate 202,110,570 downwards.
TCCCAACCTGCACTGATTCCCAAACTTCACAGATTCCCAACCTTCACTCATTCCCAACCTGCACTGATTCCCAACCCGCACTCATTCCCCACCTGCACTTATTCCCAACTCAACCCAGACTGATTCCCAACCCGCACTGTTTCCCATCTCGCACTCATTCCCAACCTTCACTGTTTCCCAACCTTCACTGATTCCCAACCAGCACTGATACCCAACCTGCACTGATTCCCAACCTTCACTGATTCCCAACCTGCACTCATTCCCAACCTTCACTGATTCCCAACCCGCACTGATTCCCAATCTTCACTTATTCCCAACCCGCACTGATTCCCAACCCGCACTGATTCCCAAACTGCACTCATTCCCAACCTTGACTGATTCCCAACCCGCACTGATTCCCAATCTTCACTGATTCCCAACCTTCACTGATTCCCTACCCGCACTGATTCCCAACCTTCATTGATTCCGAACCTGCACTGATTACCAACCCGAACTGTTTCCCAACCTTCAGTGATTCCCAACCCGCACTGATTCCCGACCCGCACTGATTCCCAACCTTCACGGATTCCCAACCTGCACTAATTCCCAACCTTCACTGATTCCCAACTCGCACTGATTCCCAACCTGCACTGATTCGCAACCTTCACTGATTCCCAACCTGCACTGATTCCCAACCTGCACTGATTCCCAACCTGCACTGATTCCCAACCTTCACTGATTCCCGACCTTCACTGGCTCCCGACTTTCACTGATTCCCAACCTTCACTGATTCCCGACCTTCACTGATTCCCAACCTGCACTGATTCCCAACCCTCACTGATTCCCAACCCGCACTGATTCCCAACCTTCACTGATTCCCAACCTTCACTGATTCCCAACCTTCACCGATTCCCAACCCGCACTGATTCCCAACCTGCACTGATTCCCAACCTGAACTGATTCCCGACCCAACCTGCATTGATTCACAACCTGCACTGATTCCCAACCTTCACCGATTCCCAACCTTCACCGATTCCCAACCTTCACTGATTCCCAACCCGCACTGATTGCCAACCTTCACTGATTCCCAACCCGCACTGATTGCCAACCTTCACTGATTCCCAACCTTCACTTATTCCCAACCATCACTCATTCCCAACCCGCACTGATTCCCAAAATGCACTGATTCCCAACCTGCACTGATTCCCAACCTGCACTGATTCCCGACCCAACCTGCATTGATTCCCAACCTTCTTTGATTCCCAACCTGCACTGATTACCAACCCGAACTGATTCCCGACCTTCATTGATTCCCAACCCGCACTGATTCCCGACCCGCACTGATTCCCAACCCGAACTGATTCCCAACCTTCACGGATTCCCAACCTGCACTAATTCCCAACCTTCACGGATTCCCAACCCGCACTAATTCCCAACCTTCACTGATTCCCAACTCGCACTGATTCCCAACCTGCACTGATTCACAACCTTCACTGATTCCCAACCTGCACTGATTCCCAACCTGCACAGATTCCCAACCCTTCTGATTCCCAACCCTTCTGATTCCCAACCTTCACTGATTCGCAACCTTCACTGATTCCCAACCCGCACTGATTCCCAACCCGCAGTGATTCCCAACCTTCACTGATTCCCAACCTTCACTGATTCCCAACCCACACTGATTCCCAACCCGCACTCATTCCCAACCGGCACTGATTCCGAAGTCAACCCACACTGATTCCCAACCCACACTGATTCCCAAACCACACTGATTCCCAACCCGCACTGATTCCCCACCCGTAGTGATTCCCACCCTGCACTGATTCCCAACCTGCACTGATTCCCTACCCAACCCACACTGATTCCCAACCCGCACTCATTCCCAACCTGCACTGATTCCCAACCCTCACTGATTCCCAACCCGCACTGATTCCCAACCTGCACTCATTCCCAACCTTCTCTGTTTCCCAACCTTCACTGATTCCCGACCTTCACTGATTCCCCACCTTCACTTTTTCCCAACCAGCACTGATTCCCAACCTTCACTGATTCCCAGCCTTCACTGATTCCCGACCCGCACTGATTCCCGACCCGCACTGATTCCCAGCCCGAACTGATTCCCAACCTTCACGGATTCCCAACCCGCAATGATTCCCAACCTTCACCGATTCACAACCTGCACTGATTCCCAACCTGCACTGATTCCCTACCCGCACTGATTCCCAACCTGCACTCATTCCCAACCTTCTCTGTTTCCCAACCTTCACTGATTCCCGACCTTCACTGATTCCCCACCTTCACTTTTTCGCAACCAGCACTGATTCCCAACCTTCACTGATTCCCAACCTTCACTGATTCCCAACCTTCATGATTCCCAACCTGCACTGATTCCCAACCCGCACTGATTCCCAACCTGCACTGATTCCCAAACTTCACAGATTCCCAACCTTCACTCATTCCCAACCTGCACTGATTCCCAACCCGCACTCATTCCCAACCTGCACTTATTCCCAACTCAACCCAGACTGATTCCCAACCCGCACTGTTTCCCATCTCGCACTCATTCCCAACCTTCACTGTTTCCCAACCTTCACTGATTCCCAACCAGCACTGATACCCAACCTGCACTGATTCCCAACCTTCACTGATTCCCAACCTGCACTCATTCCCAACCTTCACTGATTCCCAACCCGCACTGATTCCCAATCTTCACTTATTCCCAACCCGCACTGATTCCCAACCCGCACTGATTCCCAAACTGCACTCATTCCCAACCTTGACTGATTCCCAACCCGCACTGATTCCCAATCTTCACTGATTCCCAACCTTCACTGATTCCCTACCCGCACTGATTCCCAACCTTCATTGATTCCGAACCTGCACTGATTACCAACCCGAACTGTTTCCCAACCTTCACTGATTCCCAACCCGCACTGATTCCCGACCCGCACTGATTCCCAACCTTCACGGATTCCCAACCTGCACTAATTCCCAACCTTCACTGATTCCCAACTCGCACTGATTCCCAACCTGCACTGATTCGCAACCTTCACTGATTCCCAACCTGCACTGATTCCCAACCTGCACTGATTCCCAACCTGCACTGATTCCCAACCTTCACTGATTCCCGACCTTCACTGGCTCCCGACTTTCACTGATTCCCAACCTTCACTGATTCCCGACCTTCACTGATTCCCAACCTGCACTGATTCCCAACCCTCACTGATTCCCAACCCGCACTGATTCCCAACCTTCACTGATTCCCAACCTTCACTGATTCCCAACCTTCACCGATTCCCAACCCGCACTGATTCCCAACCTGCACTGATTCCCAACCTGAACTGATTCCCGACCCAACCTGCATTGATTCACAACCTGCACTGATTCCCAACCTTCACCGATTCCCAACCTTCACCGATTCCCAACCTTCACTGATTCCCAACCCGCACTGATTGCCAACCTTCACTGATTCCCAACCCGCACTGATTGCCAACCTTCACTGATTCCCAACCTTCACTTATTCCCAACCTTCACTCATTCCCAACCCGCACTGATTCCCAAAATGCACTGATTCCCAACCTGCACTGATTCCCAACCTGCACTGATTCCCGACCCAACCTGCATTGATTCCCAACCTTCTTTGATTCCCAACCTGCACTGATTACCAACCCGAACTGATTCCCGACCTTCGTTGATTCCCAACCCGCACTGATTCCCGACCCGCACTGATTCCCAACCCGAACTGATTCCCAACCTTCACGGATTCCCAACCTGCACTAATTCCCAACCTTCACTGATTCCCAACTCGCACTGATTCCCAACCTGCACTGATTCCCAACCTTCACTGATTCCCAACCTGCACTGATTCCCAACCTGCACAGATTCCCAACCCTTCTGATTCCCAACCCTTCTGATTCCCAACCTTCACTGATTCCCAACCTTCACTGATTCCCAACCCGCACTGATTCCCAACCCGCAGTGATTCCCAACCTTCACTGATTCCCAACCTTCACTGATTCCCAACCCACACTGATTCCCAACCCGCACTCATTCCCAACCGGCACTGATTCCGAAGTCAACCCACACTGATTCCCAACCCACACTGATTCCCAACCCGCTCTCGTTCCCAACCCGCACTGGTTCCCAAACCACACTGATTCCCAACCCGCACTGATTCCCCACCCGTAGTGATTCCCACCCTGCACTGATTCCCAACCTGCACTGATTCCCTACCCAACCCACACTGATTCCCAACCCGCACTCATTCCCAACCTGCACTGATTCCCAACCCTCACTGATTCCCAACCCGCACTGATTCCCAACCTGCACTCATTCCCAACCTTCTCTGTTTCCCAACCTTCACTGATTCCCGACCTTCACTGATTCCCCACCTTCACTTTTTCCCAACCAGCACTGATTCCCAACCTTCACTGATTCCCAGCCTTCACTGATTGATTCCCGACCCGCACTGATTCCCGACCCGCACTGATTCCCAGCCCGAACTGATTCCCAACCTTCACGGATTCCCAACCCGCAATGATTCCCAACCTTCACCGATTCACAACCTGCACTGATTCCCAACCTGCACTGATTCCCTACCCGCACTGATTCCCAACCTGCACTCATTCCCAACCTTCTCTGTTTCCCAACCTTCACTGATTCCCGACCTTCACTGATTCCCCACCTTCACTTTTTCGCAACCAGCACTGATTCCCAACCTTCACTGATTCCCAACCTTCACTGATTCCCGACCCGCACTGATTCCCGACCTGCACTGATTCCCAGCCCGAACTGATTCCCAACCTTCACGGATTCCCAACCCGCAATGATTCCCAAATTTCACCGATTCACAACCTGCACTGATTCCCAACCTACACCGATTCCCAACCTGCACTCATTCCCAACCTGCACTGATTGCCAACCTGCACTGATTCCCAACCTTCACAGATTCCCAACCCGCACTGATTCCCAACCTGCACTCATTCCCAACCTTCACTGATTCCCAACCCGCACTGATTCCCAACCTTCACCGATTCCCAAATTTCAACAATTCCCAACCCACACTGATTCCCAACCATCACTGATTCCCAACCCGCACTTATTCTCAACCTTCACCGGTTCACAACCTGCACTGATTCCCAACCTTCACCGATTCCCAACCTGCACTCATTCCCAACCTGCACTGATTCCCAACCCGCACTGATTCCCAATCTTCACTTATTCCCAACCCGCACTGATTCCCAACCCGCACTGATTCCCAAACTGCACTCATTCCCAACCTTGACTGATTCCCAACCCGCACTGATTCCCAATCTTCACTTATTCCCAACCTTCACTGATTCCCGACCCGCACTGATTCCCAACCTTCATTGATTCCCAACCTGCACTGATTACCAACCCGAACTGTTTCCCAACCTTCACTGATTCCCAACCCGCACTGATTCCCGACCCGCATTGATTCCCATCCTTCACGGATTCCCTACCTGCACTAATTCCCAAAATTCACTGATTCCCAACTCGCACTGATTCCCAACCTGCACTGATTCGCAACCTTCACTGATTCCCAACCTGCACTGATTCCCAACCTGCACTGATTCCCAACCCTCACTGATTCCCAACCAGCACTGATTCCCAACCTTCACTGATTCCCGACCTTCACTGGCTCCCGACCTTCACTGATTCCCAACCTTCACTGATTCCCAACCTTCACTGATTCCCAACCTGCACTGATTCCCAACCCTCACTGATTCCCAACCCGCACTGATTCCCAACCTTCACTGATTCCCAACCTTCACCGATTCCCAACCTTCACCGATTCCCAACCCGCAATGATTCCCAACCTGCACTGATTCCCAACCTGAACTGATTCCCGACCCAACCTGCATTGATTCCCAACCTGCACTGATTCCCAACCTTCACCGATTCCCAACCTTCACCGATTCCCAACCTTCACTGATTCCCAACCCGCACTGATTGCCAACCTTCACTGATTCCCAACCCGCACTGATTGCCAACCTTCACTGATTCCCAACCTTCACTTATTCCCAACCTTCACTCATTCCCAACCCGCACTGATTCCCAACCTGCACTGATTCCCAACCTGCACTGATTCCCAACCTGCACTGATTCCCAACCCAACCTGCATTGATTCCCAACCTTCTTTGATTCCCAACCTGCACTGATTACCAACCCGAACTGATTCCCAACCTTCATTGATTCCCAACCCGCACTGATTCCCGACCCGCACTGATTCCCAACCCGAACTGATTCCCAACCTTCACGGATTCCCAACCTGCACTAATTCCCAACCTTCACTGATTCCCAACTCGCACTGATTCCCAACCTGCACTGATTCCCAACCTTCACTGATTCCCAACCTGCACTGATTCCCAACCTGCACTGATTCCCAACCCTTCTGATTCCCAACCTGCACTGATTCCCAACCTTCACTGATTCCCAACCCGCACTGATTCCCAACCCGCACTGATTCCCAACCCGCAGTGATTCCCAACCTTCACTGATTCCCAACCTTCACTGATTCCCAACCCACACTGATTCCCAACCCGCACTCATTCCCAACCTGCACTGATTCCGAAGTCAACCCACACTGATTCCCAACCCACACTGATTCCCAACCCGCTCTCGTTCCCAACCCGCACTGGTTCCCAAACCACACTGATTCCCAACCCGCACTGATTCCCCACCCGTAGTGATTCCCACCCCGCACTGGTTCCCAACCTGCACTGATTCCCTACCCAACCCACACTGATTCCCAACCCGCACTCATTCCCAACCTGCACTGATTCCCAACCCTCACTGATTCCCAACCCGCACTGATTCCCAACCTGCACTCATTCCCAACCTTCTCTGTTTCCCAACCTTCACTGATTCCCGACCTTCACTGATTCCCCACCTTCACTTTTTCCCAACCAGCACTGATTCCCAACCTTCACTGATTCCCAACCTTCACTGATTCCCGACCCGCACTGATTCCCGACCCGCACTGATTCCCAGCCCGAACTGATTCCCAACCTTCACGGATTCCCAACCCGCAATGATTCCCAACCTTCACCGATTCCCAACCTGCACTGATTCCCAACCTGCACTCATTCCCAACCTTCTCTGTTTCCCAACCTTCACTGATTCCCGACCTTCACTGATTCCCCACCTTCACTTTTTCCCAACCAGCACTGATTCCCAACCTTCACTGATTCCCAACCTTCACTGATTCCCGACCCGCACTGATTCCCGACCCGCACTCATTCCCAGCCCGAACTGATTCCCAACCTTCACGGATTCCCAACCCGCAATGATTCCCAACCTTCACCGATTCACAACCTGCACTGATTCCCAACCTTCACCGATTCCCAACCTGCACTCATTCCCAACCTGCACTGATTGCCAACCTGCACTGATTGCCAACCTTCACAGATTCCCAACCCGCACTGATTCCCAACCTGCACTCATTCCCAACCTTCACTGATTCCCAACCCGCACTGATTCCCAACCTTCACCGATTCCCAAATTTCAACAATTCCCAACCCACACTGATTCCCAACCATCACTGATTCCCAACCCGCACTTATTCTCAACCTTCACCGGTTCACAACCTGCACTGATTCCCAACCTTCACCGATTCCCAACCTGCACTCATTCCCAACCTGCACTGATTCCCAACCCGCACTGATTCCCAACTCGCACTGATTCTCATCCCGCACTGATTCCCAACCTGCACTGATTCCCAACCTGCACTGATTCCCAACCCGCACTGATTCCCAACATTCACTGATTCCCAACCCGCACTGATTCCCAACCCACACTGATTCCCAACCCGCACTTATTCCCAACCTGCACTGATTCCCAACCCAACCCACACTGATTCCCAACCCGCACTCATTCCCAACCTCCACTCATTCCCAACCTTCACTGATTCCCAACCCTCACTGATTCCCAACCCGCACCGATTCCCAACCTGCACTGATTCCCATCCCAACCCACACTGATTCCCAACCCGCACTCATTCCCAACCTGCACTCATTCCCAACCTTCACTGATTCCCACCCCTCACTTATTCCCAACCCGCACTGATTCCCAACCTTTACTGATTCCCAACCTTCACTGATTCCCAACCCGCACTGATTCCCAACCATCACTTATTCCCAACCATCACTGATTCCCAGCCCTCACTTATTCCCAACCCGCAGTGATTCCCAACCTTCACTGATTCCCAACCTTCACTGATTCCCAACCTGCACTGATTCCCAACCCGCACTGATTCCCAAGTCAACCCACACTGATTCCCAACCCACACTGATTCCCAACCCGCTCTCGTTCCCAATCCGCACTGGTTCCCAACCCACACTGATTACCAACCCGCACTGATTCCCAACCCGTAGTGATTCCCACCCCGCACTGATTCCCAAACTGCACTGATTCCCTTCCCAACCCACACTGATTCCCAACCCGCACTCATTCCCAACCTGCACTGATTCCCAACCCTCACTGATTCTCAACCCGCACTGATTCCCAACCTGCACTCATTCCCAACCTTATCTGTTTCCCAACCTTCACTGATTCCCGACCTTCACTGATTCCCCGCTTTCACTTTTTCCCAACCAGCACTGATTCCCAACCTTCACTGATTCCCAACCTTTACTGAATCCCAACCCGCACTGATTCCCCACCCGCACTGATTCCCAACCGAACTGATTCCCAACCTTCACGGATTCCCAACCTTCACGGATTCCCAACCTGCACTGATTCCCAACCTTCACTGATTCCCAACCTTCACTGATTCCCGACCCGCACTGATTCCCGACCCGCAATGATTCCCAGCCCGAACTGATTCCCAACCTTCACGGATTCCCAACCCGCACTGATTCCCAACCTTCACCGCTTCACAACCTGCACTGATTCCCAACCCGCACTGATTCCCAACCCGCACTGATTCCCAACCCACACTGATTCCCAACCTGCACTGATTCCCAACCTGCCTGATTGCCAACCCGCACTGATTCCCAACCTTCACTGCTTCCCAACCCGCACTGATTCCCAACCCGCACTGATTCCCAACCCTCACTGATTCCCAACCCGCACTGATTCCCAACCTGCACTGATTCCTAACCTGCACTGATTCCCGACCCAACCTGCATTGATTCCCAACCTTCACCGATTCCCAACCTGCACTGATTCCCAACCCGCACTGATTCCCAACCCTCACTGATTCCCAACCCGCACTGATTCCCAACCCGCACTCATTCCCAACCTTCACTGATTCCCAACCTGCACTGATTCCCAACCTTCACCGATTCCCTAATTTCAACGATTCCCAACCTGCACTGATTCCCAACCATCACTGATTCCCAACCCGCACTGATTCCCAACCCACACTGATTCCCAACCCGCTCTCGTTCCCAATCCGCACTGGTTCCCAACCCACACTGATTCCCAACCCGCACTGATTCCCAACCCGTAGTGATTCCCACCCCGCACTGATTCCCAACCTGCACTGATTCCCTTCCCAACCCACACTGATTCCCAACCCGCACTCATTCCCAACCTGCACTGATTCCCAACCCTCACTGATTCTCAACCCGCACTGATTCCCAACCTGCACTCATTCCCAACCTTCTCTGTTTCCCAACCTTCACTGATTCCTGACCTTCACTGATTCCCCGCTTTCACTTTTTCCCAACCAGCACTGATTCCCAACCTTCACTGATTCCCAACCTTCACTGATTCCCGACCCGCACTGATTCCCCACCCGCACTGATTCGCAGCCCGAACTGATTCCCAACCTTCACGGATTCCCAACCTGCACTGATTCCCAACCTTCACTGATTCCCAACCTTCACTGATTCCCGACCCGCACTGATTCCCGACCCGCACTGATTCCCAGCCCGAACTGATTCCCAACCTTCACGGATTCCCAACCCGCACTGATTCCCAACCTTCACCGGTTCACACCCTGCACTGATTCCCAACCTTCACCGATTCCCAACCTGCACTCATTCCCAACCTGCACTGATTCCCAACCCGCACTGATTCCCAACCCGCACTGATTCTCATCCCGCACTGATTCCCAACCTGCACTGATTCCCAACCTGCACTGATTCCCAACCCGCACTGATTCCCAACCCGCACTGATTCCCAACCCGCACTGATTGCCAACCCGCACTGATTGCCAACCCTCACTGCTTCCCAACCCGCACTGATTCCCAACCCGCACTGATTCCCAACCCGCACTGATTCCCAACCCGCACTCATTCCCAACCTTCACTGATTCCCAACCCGCACTGATTCCCAACCTTCACCGATTCCCTAATTTCAACAATTCCCAACCTGCACTGATTCCCAACCATCACTGATTCCCAACCCGCACTGATTCCCAACCCACACTGATTCCCAACCCGCTCTCGTTCCCAATCCGCACTGGTTCCCAACCCACACTGATTCCCAACCCGCACTGATTCCCAACCCGTAGTGATTCCCACCCCGCACTGATTCCCAACCTGCACTGATTCCCTACCCAACCCAAACTGATTCCCAACCCGCACTCATTCCCAACCTGCACTGATTCCCAACCCTCACTGATTCTCAACCCGCACTGATTCCCAACCTGCACTCATTCCCAACCTTCTCTGTTTCCCAACCTTCACTGATTCCCGACCTTCACTGATTCCCCGCTTTCACTTTTTCCCAACCAGCACTGATTCCCAACCTTCACTGATTCCCAACCTGCACTGATTCCCAACCCTCACTGATTCTCAACCCGCACTGATTCCCAACCTGCACTGATTCCCAACCCGCACTGATTCCCAACCCGCCCTGATTCTCATCCCGCACTGATTCCCAACCTGCACTGATTCCCAACCTGCCTGATTGCCAACCCGCACTGATTCCCAACCTTCACTGCTTCCCAACCCGCACTGATTCCCAACACGCACTGATTCCCAACCCTCACTGATTCCCAACCTGCACTGATTCCCAAGCATCACTGATTCCCAAACCGCACTGATTCCCAACCCACATTGATTCCCATCCCGCTCTCGTTCCCAATCCGCACTGGTTCCCAACCCACACTGATTCCCAACCCGCACTCATTCCCAACCTTCATTGATTCCCAACCTGCACTGATTACCAACCCGAACTGATTCCCAACCTTCTCTGATTCCCGACCCGCACTGATTCCCAACCCGAACTTATTCCCAACCTTCACGGATTCCCAACCTGCTCTAATTCCCAACCTTCATTGATTCCCAACCCGCACTGATTCCCAACCTGCACTGATTCCCAACCTTCACTGATTCCCAACCTGCACTGATTCCCAACCTGCACTAATTCCCAACCCTCACTGATTCCCAACCCGCACTGATTCCCGACCTTCACTGGCTCCCGACCTTCACTGATTCCCAACCTTCACTGATTCCCAAACTGCACTGATTCCCTACCCTCACTGATTCCCAACCCGCACTGATTCCCAACCTTCACTGATTCCCAACCCGCACTGATTCCCAACCTTCACCGATTCCCAAATTTCAACAATTCCCAACCCACACTGATTCCCAACCATCACTGATTCCCAACCTGCACTTATTCTCAACCTTCACCGGTTCACAACCTGCACTGATTCCCAACCTTCACCGATTCCCAACCTGCACTCATTCCCAACCTGCACTGATTCCCAACCCGCACTGATTCCCAACTCGCACTGATTCTCATCCCGCACTGATTCCCAACCTGCACTGATTCCCAACCCGCACTGATTCCCAACTCGCACTGATTCTCATCCCGCACTGATTCCCAACCTGCACTGATTCCCAACCTGCACTGATTCCAACCCGCACTGATTCCCAACATTCACTGATTCCCAACCCGCACTGATTCCCAACCCACACTGATTCCCAACCCGCACTTATTCCCAACCTGCACTGATTCCCAACCCAACCCACACTGATTACCAACCCGCACTCATTCCCAACCTCCACTCATTCCCAACCTTCACTGATTCCCAACCCTCACTGATTCCCAACCCGCACCGATTCCCAACCTGCACTGATTCCCATCCCAACCCACACTGATTCCCAACCCGCACTCATTCCCAACCTGCACTCATTCCCAACCTTCACTGATTCCCAACCCCACTGATTCCCAGCCCTCACTTATTCCCTACCCGCAGTGATTCCCAACCTTCACTGATTCCCAACCTGCACTGATTCCCAACCCGCACTGATTCCCAAGTCAACCCACACTGATTCCCAACCCACACTGATTCCCAACCCGCTCTCGTTCCCAATCCGCACTGGGTTCCCAACCCACACTGATTCCCAACCCGCACTGATTCCCAACCCGTAGTGGATTCCCACCCCGCACTGATTCCCAAACTGCACTGATTCCCTTCCCAACCCACACTGATTCCCAACCCGCACTCATTCCCAACCTGCACTGATTCCCAACCCTCACTGATTCTCAACCCGCACTGATTCCCAACCTGCACTCATTCCCAACCTTATCTGTTTCCCAACCTTCACTGATTCGACCTTCACTGATTCCCCGCTTCACTTTTTCCCAACCAGCACTGATTCCCAACCTTCACTGATTCCAACCTTTACTGAATCCCAACCCGCACTGATTCCCAACCTTCACTGATTCCCAACCCGCACTGATTCCCAACCTTCACTGATTCCCAACCCGCACTGATTCCCAACCTTCACTGATTCCCAACCTTCACTGATTCCCAACCCGCACTGATTCCCAACCCTCACTGATTCCCAACCCGCACTGATTCCCAACCTTCACTGATTCCCAACCTTCACTGATTCCCAACCTGCACTGATTCCCAACCTGCACTGATTCCCAACCTGCACTGATTCCCAACCCGCACTGATTCCCAACCCGCACTGATTCCCAACCTTCACTGATTCCCAACCTGCACTGATTCCCAACCCGCACTGATTCCCAACCAGCACTGATTCCCAACCATCACTGATTCCCAACCTTCACTGATTCCCAACCTGCACTGATTCCCAACCCGCACTGATTCCCAACCTCACTGATTCCCAACCCGCACTGATTCCCAACCTCACTGATTCCCAACCCGCACTGATTCCCAACCTGCACTGATTCCCAACCCGCACTCGATTCCCAACCCTGCACTCATTCCCAACCTGCACTCATTCCCCAAACCTTCACCTGATCCCCAAACCCTCACTATTCCCAACCCGCACTGATCCCAACCATCACTTGATTCCCATACCCTCTACTGATTCCCCAACCCTCACTTATTCCCAACCCGCACTGCTTCCCAACCTTCAACTGTTCCCAAAGCCCTCACCTATTCCCAACCCGCAGCCTGATTCCCAACCTCAAGTGATTCCCACCCCGCCACTGATTCCCAACCTGCACTGTTACCTTCCCAACCCACTACTGATTCCCAACCCCGCACTCATTCCCAACCTGCACTGATTCCCAACCCTCACTGATTCTCAAACCCGCACTGATTCCCAACCTGCACTCATTCCCAACCTTCTCTGTTTCCCAACCTTCACTGATTCCCGACCTTCACTGATTCCCCGCTTTCACTTTTTCCCAACCAGCACTGATTCCCAACCTTCACTGATTCCCAACCTGCACTGATTCCCAACCCTCACTGATTCTCAACCCGCACTGATTCCCAACCTGCACTGATTCCCAACCCGCACTGATTCCCAACCCGCCCTGATTCTCATCCCGCACTGATTCCCAACCTGCACTGATTCCCAACCTGCCTGATTGCCAACCCGCACTGATTCCCAACCTTCACTGCTTCCCAACCCGCACTGATTCCCAACACGCACTGATTCCCAACCCTCACTGATTCCCAACCTGCACTGATTCCCAAGCATCACTGATTCCCAAACCGCACTGATTCCCAACCCACATTGATTCCCATCCCGCTCTCGTTCCCAATCCGCACTGGTTCCCAACCCACACTGATTCCCAACCCGCACTCATTCCCAACCTTCATTGATTCCCAACCTGCACTGATTACCAACCCGAACTGATTCCCAACCTTCTCTGATTCCCGACCCGCACTGATTCCCAACCCGAACTTATTCCCAACCTTCACGGATTCCCAACCTGCTCTAATTCCCAACCTTCATTGATTCCCAACCCGCACTGATTCCCAACCTGCACTGATTCCCAACCTTCACTGATTCCCAACCTGCACTGATTCCCAACCTGCACTAATTCCCAACCCTCACTGATTCCCAACCCGCACTGATTCCCGACCTTCACTGGCTCCCGACCTTCACTGATTCCCAACCTTCACTGATTCCCAAACTGCACTGATTCCCTACCCTCACTGATTCCCAACCCGCACTGATTCCCAACCTTCACTGATTCCCAACCCGCACTGATTCCCAACCTTCACCGATTCCCAAATTTCAACAATTCCCAACCCACACTGATTCCCAACCATCACTGATTCCCAACCTGCACTTATTCTCAACCTTCACCGGTTCACAACCTGCACTGATTCCCAACCTTCACCGATTCCCAACCTGCACTCATTCCCAACCTGCACTGATTCCCAACCCGCACTGATTCCCAACTCGCACTGATTCTCATCCCGCACTGATTCCCAACCTGCACTGATTCCCAACCCGCACTGATTCCCAACTCGCACTGATTCTCATCCCGCACTGATTCCCAACCTGCACTGATTCCCAACCTGCACTGATTCCCAACCCGCACTGATTCCCAACATTCACTGATTCCCAACCCGCACTGATTCCCAACCCACACTGATTCCCAACCCGCACTTATTCCCAACCTGCACTGATTCCCAACCCAACCCACACTGATTACCAACCCGCACTCATTCCCAACCTCCACTCATTCCCAACCTTCACTGATTCCCAACCCTCACTGATTCCCAACCCGCACCGATTCCCAACCTGCACTGATTCCCATCCCAACCCACACTGATTCCCAACCCGCACTCATTCCCAACCTGCACTCATTCCCAACCTTCACTGATTCCCAACCCTCACTTATTCCCAACCCGCACTGATTCCCAACCTTTACTGATTCCCAACCTTTACTGATTCCCAACCTTCACTGATTCACAACCCGCACTGATTCCCAACCATCACTGATTCCCAGCCCTCACTTATTCCCAACCCGCAGTGATTCCCAACCTTCACTGATTCCCAACCTGCACTGATTCCCAACCCGCACTGATTCCCAAGTCAACCCACACTGATTCCCAACCCACACTGATTCCCAACCCGCTCTCGTTCCCAATCCGCACTGGTTCCCAACCCACACTGATTCCCAACCCGCACTGATTCCCAACCCGTAGTGATTCCCACCCCGCACTGATTCGCAAACTGCACTGATTCCCTTCCCAACCCACACTGATTCCCAACCCGCACTCATTCCCAACCTGCACTGATTCCCAACCCTCACTGATTCTCAACCCGCACTGATTCCCAACCTGCACTCATTCCCAACCTTATCTGTTTCCCAACCTTCACTGATTCCCGACCTTCACTGATTCCCCGCTTTCACTTTTTCCCAACCAGCACTGATTCCCAACCTTCACTGATTCCCAACCTTTACTGAATCCCAACCCGCACTGATTCCCCACCCGCACTGATTCCCAACCGAACTGATTCCCAACCTTCACGGATTCCCAACCTTCACGGATTCCCAACCTGCACTGATTCCCAACCTTCACAGATTCCCAACCTTCACTGATTCCTGACCCGCACTGATTCCCGACCCGCACTGATTCCCAGCCCGAACTGATTCCCAACCTTCACGGATTCCCAACCCGCACTGATTCCCAACCTTCACCGGTTCACAACCTGCACTGATTCCCAACCCGCACTGATTCCCAACCCGCACTGATTCTCATCCCACACTGATTCCCAACCTGCACTGATTCCCAACCTGCCTGATTGCCAACCCGCACTGATTCCCAACCTTCACTGCTTCCCAACCCGCACTGATTCCCAACCCGCACTGATTCCCAACCCTCACTGATTCCCAACCCGCACTGATTCCCAACCCGCACTCATTCCCAACCTTCACTGATTCCCAACCTGCACTGATTCCCAACCTTCACCGATTCCCTAATTTCAACGATTCCCAACCTGCACTGATTCCCAACCATCACTGATTCCCAACCCGCACTGATTCCCAACCCACACTAATTCCCAACCCGCTCTCGTTCCCAATCCGCACTGGTTCCCAACCCACACTGATTCCCAACCCGCACTGATTCCCAACCCGTAGTGATTCCCACCCCGCACTGATTCCCAACCTGCACTGATTCCCTTCCCAACCCACACTGATTCCCAACCCGCACTCATTCCCAACCTGCACTGATTCCCAACCCTCACTGATTCTCAACCCGCACTGATTCCCAACCTGCACTCATTCCCAACCTTCTCTGTTTCCCAACCTTCACTGATTCCTGACCTTCACTGATTCCCCGCTTTCACTTTTTCCCAACCAGCACTGATTCCCAACCTTCACTGATTCCCAACCTTCACTGATTCCCGACCCGCACTGATTCCTGACCTTCACTGGCTCCCGACCTTCACTGATTCCCAACCTTCACTGATTCCCAAACTGCACTGATTCCCTACCCTCACTGATTCCCAACCCGCACTGATTCCCAACCTTCACTGATTCCCAACCCGCACTGATTCCCAACCTTCACCGATTCCCAAATTTCAACAATTCCCAACCCACACTGATTCCCAACCATCACTGATTCCCAACCTGCACTTATTCTCAACCTTCACCGGTTCACAACCTGCACTGATTCCCAACCTTCACCGATTCCCAACCTGCACTCATTCCCAACCTGCACTGATTCCCAACCCGCACTGATTCCCAACTCGCACTGATTCTCATCCCGCACTGATTCCCAACCTGCACTGATTCCCAACCCGCACTGATTCCCAACTCGCACTGATTCTCATCCCGCACTGATTCCCAACCTGCACTGATTCCCAACCTGCACTGATTCCCAACCTGCACTGATTCCCAACCCGCACTGATTCCCAACCCGCACTGATTGCCAACCCGCACTGATTCCCAACCCACACTGATTCCCAACCCGCACTTATTCCCAACCTCCACTCATTCCCAACCTTCACTGATTCCCAACCCTCACTGATTCCCAACCCGCACCGATTCCCAACCTGCACTGATTCCCATCCCAACCCACACTGATTCCCAACCCGCACTCATTCCCAACCTGCACTCATTCCCAACCTTCACTGATTCCCAACCCTCACTTATTCCCAACCCGCACTGATTCCCAACCTTTACTGATTCCCAACCTTCACTGATTCACAACCCGCACTGATTCCCAACCATCACTTATTCCCAACCATCACTGATTCCCAGCCCTCACTTATTCCCAACCCGCAGTGATTCCCAACTCGCACTGATTCTCATCCCGCACTGATTCCCAACCTGCACTGATTCCCAACCCGCACTGATTCCCAACTCGCACTGATTCTCATCCCGCACTGATTCCCAACCTGCACTGATTCCCAACCCGCACTGATTCCCAACCCGCACTGATTGCCAACCCGCACTGATTCCCAGCCCACACTGATTCCCAACCCGCACTTATTCCCAACCCGCACTTATTCCCAACCTCCACTCATTCCCAACCTTCACTGATTCCCAACCCTCACTGATTCCCAACCCGCACCGATTCCCAACCTGCACTGATTCCCATCCCAACCCACACTGATTCCCAACCCGCACTCATTCCCAACCTGCACTCATTCCCAACCTTCACTGATTCCCAACCCTCACTTATTCCCAACCCGCACTGATTCCCAACCTTTACTGATTCCCAACCTTTACTGATTCCCAACCTTCACTGATTCACAACCCGCACTGATTCCCAACCATCACTTATTCCCAACCATCACTGATTCCCAGCCCTCACTTATTCCCAACCCGCAGTGATTCCCAACCTTCACTGATTCCCAACCTGCACTGATTCCCAACCCGCACTGATTCCCAAGTCAACCCACACTGATTCCCAACCCACACTGATTCCCAACCCGCTCTCGTTCCCAATCCGCACTGGTTCCCAACCCACACTGATTCCCAACCCGCACTGATTCCCAACGCGTAGTGATTCCCACCCCGCACTGATTCCCAAACTGCACTGATTCCCTTCCCAACCCACACTGATTCCCAACCCGCACTCATTCCCAACTTGCACTGATTCCCAACCCTCACTGATTCTCAACCCGCACTGATTCCCAACCTGCACTCATTCCCAACCTTATCTGTTTCCCAACCTTCACTGATTCCCGACCTTCACTGATTCCCCGCTTTCACTTTTTCCCAACCAGCACTGATTCCCAACCTTCACTGATTCCCAACATTTACTGAATCCCAACCCGCACTGATTCCCCACCCGCACTGATTCCCAACCGAACTGATTCCCAACCTTCACGGATTCCCAACCTTCACGGATTCCCAACCTGCACTGATTCCCAACCTTCACTGATTCCCAACCTTCACTGATTCCCGACCCGCACTGATTCCCGACCCGCACTGATTCCCAGCCCGAACTGATTCCCAACCTTCACGGATTCCCAACCCGCACTGATTCCCAACCTTCACCGGTTCACAACCTGCACTGATTCCCAACCCGCACTGATTCCCAACCCGCACTGATTCTCATCCCACACTGATTCCCAACCTGCACTGATTCCCAACCTGCCTGATTGCCAACCCGCACTGATTCCCAACCTTCACTGCTTCCCAACCCGCACTGATTCCCAACCCGCACTGATTCCCAACCCTCACTGATTCCCAACCCGCACTGATTCCCAACCCGCACTCATTCCCAACCTTCACTGATTCCCAACCTTCACTGATTCCCAACCTGCACTGATTCCCAACCTTCACCGATTCCCTAATTTCAACGATTCCCAACCTGCACTGATTCCCAACCATCACTGATTCCCAACCCGCACTGATTCCCAACCCACACTAATTCCCAACCCGCTCTCGTTCCCAATCCGCACTGGTTCCCAACCCACACTGATTCCCAACCCGCACTGATTCCCAACCCGTAGTGATTCCCACCCCGCACTGATTCCCAACCTGCACTGATTCCCTTCCCAACCCACACTGATTCCCAACCCGCACTCATTCCCAACCTGCACTGATTCCCAACCCTCACTGATTCTCAACCCGTACTGATTCCCAACCTGCACTCATTCCCAACCTTCTCTGTTTCCCAACCTTCACTGATTCCTGACCTTCACTGATTCCCCGCTTTCACTTTTTCCCAACCAGCACTGATTCCCAACCTTCACTGATTCCCAACCTTCACTGATTCCCGACCCGCACTGATTCCCCACCCGCACTGATTCCCAGCCCGAACTGATTCCCAACCTTCACGGATTCCCAACCTGCACTGATTCCCAACCTTCACTGATTCCCAACCTTCACTGATTCCCGACCCGCACTGATTCCCGACCCGCACTGATTCCCAGCCCGAACTGATTCCCAACCTTCACGGATTCCCAACCCGCACTGATTCCCAACCTTCACCGGTTCACACCCTGCACTGATTCCCAACCTTCACCGATTCCCAACCTGCACTCATTCCCAACCTGCACTGATTCCCAACCCGCACTGATTCCCAACCCGCACTGATTCTCATCCCGCACTGATTCCCAACCTGCACTGATTCCCAACCTGCACTGATTGCCAACCCGCACTGATTCCCAACCTTCACCGATTCCCAACCTGCACTCATTCCCAACCTGCACTGATTCCCAACCCGCACTGATTCCCAACCTGCACTGATTCCCAACCCGCACTGATTCCCAACCCGCACTGATTGCCAACCCGCACTGATTGCCAACCCTCACTGCTTCCCAACCCGCACTGATTCCCAACCCGCACTGATTCCCAACCCGCACTGATTCCCAACCCGCACTCATTCCCAACCTTCACTGATTCCCAACCCGCACTGATTCCCAACCTTCACCGATTCCCTAATTTCAACAATTCCCAACCTGCACTGATTCCCAACCATCACTGATTCCCAACCCGCACTGATTCCCAACCCACACTGATTCCCAACCCGCTCTCGTTCCCAATCCGCACTGGTTCCCAACCCACACTGATTCCCAACCCGCACTGATTCCCAACCCGTAGTGATTCCCACCCCGCACTGATTCCCAACCTGCACTGATTCCCTACCCAACCCAAACTGATTCCCAACCCGCACACATTCCCAACCTGCACTGATTCCCAACCCTCACTGATTCTCAACCCGCACTGATTCCCAACCTGCACTCATTCCCAACCTTCTCTGTTTCCCAACCTTCACTGATTCCCGACCTTCACTGATTCCCCGCTTTCACTTTTTCCCAACCAGCACTGATTCCCAACCTTCACTAATTCCCAACCTTCACTGATTCCCGACCCGCACTGATTCCCCACCCGCACTGATTCCCAACCTTCACGGATTCCCAACCTGCACTGATTCCCAACCTTCACTGATTCCCATCCTTCACTGATTCCCGACCCGCACTGATTCCCGACCCGCACTGATTCCCAGCCCGAACTGATTCCCAACCCGCACTGATTCCCAAACCGCACTGATTCCCAACCTTCACTGATTCCCAACCCGCACTGATTCCCAACCTGCACTCATTCCCAACCTTCACTGATTCCCAACCCGCACGGATTCCCAACCCGCACTGATTGCCAACCTGCACTGATTCCCAACCTTCACAGATTCCCAACCTTCACCGGTTCACAACCTGCACTGATTCCCAACCTTCACGGATTCCCAACCTGCACTGATTCCCAACCCGCACTGATTCCCAACCCGCCCTGATTCTCATCCCGCACTGATTCCCAACCTGCACTGATTCCCAACCTTCACTGCTTCCCAACCCGCACTGATTCCCAACACGCACTGATTCCCAAGCATCACTGATTCCCAAACCGCACTGATTCCCAACCCACATTGATTCCCAACCCGCTCTCGTTCCCAATCCGCACTGGTTCCCAACCCACACGGATTCCCAACCCGCACTCATTCCCAACCTTCATTGATTCCCAACCTGCACTGATTACCAACCCGAACTGATTCCCAACCTTCACTGATTCCCAACCCGCTCTGATTCCCGACCCGCACTGATTCCCAACCCGAACTTATTCCCAACCTTCACGGATTCCCAACCTGCTCTAATTCCCAACCTTCATTGATTCCCAACCCGCACTGATTCCCAACCTGCACTGATTCCCAACCTTCACTGATTCCCAACCTGCACTGATTCCCAACCTGCACTAATTCCCAACCCTCACTGATTCCCAACCTGCACTGATTCCCGACCTTCACTGGCTCCCGACCTTCACTGATTCCCAACCTTCACTGATTCCCAAACTGCACTGATTCCCTACCCTCACTGATTCCCAACCCGCACTGATTCCCAACCTTCACTGATTCCCAACCCGCACTGATTCCCAACCTTCACCGATTCCCAAATTTCAACAATTCCCAACCCACACTGATTCCCAACCATCACTGATTCCCAACCTGCACTTATTCTCAACCTTCACCGGTTCACAACCTGCACTGATTCCCAACCTTCACCGATTCCCAACCTGCACTCATTCCCAACCTGCACTGATTCCCAACCCGCACTGATTCCCAACTCGCACTGATTCTCATCCCGCACTGATTCCCAACCTGCACTGATTCCCAACCTGCACTGATTCCCAACCTGCACTGATTCCCAACTCGCACTGATTCTCATCCCGCACTGATCCCCAACCTGCACTGATTCCCAACCTGCACTGATTCCCAACCCGCACTGATTCCCAACCCGCACTGATTCCCAACATTCACTGATTCCCAACCCGCACTGATTCCCAACCCACACTGATTCCCAACCCGCACTTATTCCCAACCTGCACTGATTCCCAACCCAACCCACACTGATTCCCAACCCGCACTCATTCCCAACCTCCACTCATTCCCAACCTTCACTGATTCCCAACCCACACTGATTCCCAACCCGCACTTATTCCCAACCTGCACTGATTCCCAACCCAACCCACACTGATTACCAACCCGCACTCATTCCCAACCTCCACTCATTCCCAACCTTCACTGATTCCCAACCCTCACTGATTCCCAACCCGCACCGATTCCCAACCTGCACTGATTCCCATCCCAACCCACACTGATTCCCAACCCGCACTCATTCCCAACCTGCACTCATTCCCAACCTTCACTGATTCCCAACCCTCACTTATTCCCAACCCGCACTGATTCCCAACCTTTACTGATTCCCAACCTTTACTGATTCCCAACCTTCACTGATTCACAACCCGCACTGATTCCCAACCATCACTGATTCCCAGCCCTCACTTATTCCCAACCCGCAGTGATTCCCAACCTTCACTGATTCCCAACCTGCACTGATTCCCAACCCGCACTGATTCCCAAGTCAACCCACACTGATTCCCAACCCACACTGATTCCCAACCCGCTCTCGTTCCCAATCCGCACTGGTTCCCAACCCACACTGATTCCCAACCCGCACTGATTCCCAACCCGTAGTGATTCCCACCCCGCACTGATTCCCAAACTGCACTGATTCCCTTCCCAACCCACACTGATTCCCAACCCGCACTCATTCCCAACCTGCACTGATTCCCAACCCTCACTGATTCTCAACCCGCACTGATTCCCAACCTGCACTCATTCCCAACCTTATCTGTTTCCCAACCTTCACTGATTCCCGACCTTCACTGATTCCCCGCTTTCACTTTTTCCCAACCAGCACTGATTCCCAACCTTCACTGATTCCCAACCTTTACTGAATCCCAACCCGCACTGATTCCCCACCCGCACTGATTCCCAACCGAACTGATTCCCAACCTTCACGGATTCCCAACCTTCACGGATTCCCAACCTGCACTGATTCCCAACCTTCACAGATTCCCAACCTTCACTGATTCCTGACCCGCACTGATTCCCGACCCGCACTGATTCCCAGCCCGAACTGATTCCCAACCTTCACGGATTCCCAACCCGCACTGATTCCCAACCTTCACCGGTTCACAACCTGCACTGATTCCCAACCCGCACTGATTCCCAACCCGCACTGATTCTCATCCCACACTGATTCCCAACCTGCACTGATTCCCAACCTGCCTGATTGCCAACCCGCACTGATTCCCAACCTTCACTGCTTCCCAACCCGCACTGATTCCCAACCCGCACTGATTCCCAACCCTCACTGATTCCCAACCCGCACTGATTCCCAGCCCGCACTCATTCCCAACCTTCACTGATTCCCAACCTGCACTGATTCCCAACCTTCACCGATTCCCTAATTTCAACGATTCCCAACCTGCACTGATTCCCAACCATCACTGATTCCCAACCCGCACTGATTCCCAACCCACACTAATTCCCAACCCGCTCTCGTTCCCAATCCGCACTGGTTCCCAACCCACACTGATTCCCAACCCGCACTGATTCCCAACCCGTAGTGATTCCCACCCCGCACTGATTCCCAACCTGCACTGATTCCCTTCCCAACCCACACTGATTCCCAACCCGCACTCATTCCCAACCTGCACTGATTCCCAACCCTCACTGATTCTCAACCCGCACTGATTCCCAACCTGCACTCATTCCCAACCTTCTCTGTTTCCCAACCTTCACTGATTCCTGACCTTCACTGATTCCCCGCTTTCACTTTTTCCCAACCAGCACTGATTCCCAACCTTCACTGATTCCCAACCTTCACTGATTCCCGACCCGCACTGATTCCCGACCTTCACTGGCTCCCGACCTTCACTGATTCCCAACCTTCACTGATTCCCAAACTGCACTGATTCCCTACCCTCACTGATTCCCAACCCGCACTGATTCCCAACCTTCACTGATTCCCAACCCGCACTGATTCCCAACCTTCACCGATTCCCAAATTTCAACAATTCCCAACCCACACTGATTCCCAACCATCACTGATTCCCAACCTGCACTTATTCTCAACCTTCACCGGTTCACAACCTGCACTGATTCCCAACCTTCACCGATTCCCAACCTGCACTCATTCCCAACCTGCACTGATTCCCAACCCGCACTGATTCCCAACTCGCACTGATTCTCATCCCGCACTGATTCCCAACCTGCACTGATTCCCAACCCGCACTGATTCCCAACTCGCACTGATTCTCATCCCGCACTGATTCCCAACCTGCACTGATTCCCAACCTGCACTGATTCCCAACCTGCACTGATTCCCAACCCGCACTGATTCCCAACCCGCACTGATTGCCAACCCGCACTGATTCCCAACCCACACTGATTCCCAACCCGCACTTATTCCCAACCTCCACTCATTCCCAACCTTCACTGATTCCCAACCCTCACTGATTCCCAACCCGCACCGATTCCCAACCTGCACTGATTCCCATCCCAACCCACACTGATTCCCAACCCGCACTCATTCCCAACCTGCACTCATTCCCAACCTTCACTGATTCCCAACCCTCACTTATTCCCAACCCGCACTGATTCCCAACCTTTACTGATTCCCAACCTTCACTGATTCACAACCCGCACTGATTCCCAACCATCACTTATTCCCAACCATCACTGATTCCCAGCCCTCACTTATTCCCAACCCGCAGTGATTCCCAACTCGCACTGATTCTCATCCCGCACTGATTCCCAACCTGCACTGATTCCCAACCCGCACTGATTCCCAACTCGCACTGATTCTCATCCCGCACTGATTCCCAACCTGCACTGATTCCCAACCTGCACTGATTCCCAACCCGCACTGATTCCCAACCCGCACTGATTGCCAACCCGCACTGATTCCCAGCCCACACTGATTCCCAACCTGCACTTATTCCCAACCCGCACTTATTCCCAACCTCCACTCATTCCCAACCTTCACTGATTCCCAACCCTCACTGATTCCCAACCCGCACCGATTCCCAACCTGCACTGATTCCCATCCCAACCCACACTGATTCCCAACCCGCACTCATTCCCAACCTGCACTCATTCCCAACCTTCACTGATTCCCAACCCTCACTTATTCCCAACCCGCACTGATTCCCAACCTTTACTGATTCCCAACCTTCACTGATTCACAACCCGCACTGATTCCCAACCATCACTTATTCCCAACCATCACTGATTCCCAGCCCTCACTTATTCCCAACCCGCAGTGATTCCCAACCTTCACTGATTCCCAACCTGCACTGATTCCCAACCCGCACTGATTCCCAAGTCAACCCACACTGATTCCCAACCCACACTGATTCCCAACCCGCTCTCGTTCCCAATCCGCACTGGTTCCCAACCCACACTGATTCCCAACCCGCACTGATTCCCAACGCGTAGTGATTCCCACCCCGCACTGATTCCCAAACTGCACTGATTCCCTTCCCAACCCACACTGATTCCCAACCCGCACTCATTCCCAACTTGCACTGATTCCCAACCCTCACTGATTCTCAACCCGCACTGATTCCCAACCTGCACTCATTCCCAACCTTATCTGTTTCCCAACCTTCACTGATTCCCGACCTTCACTGATTCCCCGCTTTCACTTTTTCCCAACCAGCACTGATTCCCAACCTTCACTGATTCCCAACATTTACTGAATCCCAACCCGCACTGATTCCCCACCCGCACTGATTCCCAACCGAACTGATTCCCAACCTTCACGGATTCCCAACCTTCACGGATTCCCAACCTGCACTGATTCCCAACCTTCACTGATTCCCAACCTTCACTGATTCCCGACCCGCACTGATTCCCGACCCGCACTGATTCCCAGCCCGAACTGATTCCCAACCTTCACGGATTCCCAACCCGCACTGATTCCCAACCTTCACCGGTTCACAACCTGCACTGATTCCCAACCCGCACTGATTCCCAACCCGCACTGATTCTCATCCCACACTGATTCCCAACCTGCACTGATTCCCAACCTGCCTGATTGCCAACCCGCACTGATTCCCAACCTTCACTGCTTCCCAACCCGCACTGATTCCCAACCCGCACTGATTCCCAACCCTCACTGATTCCCAACCCGCACTGATTCCCAACCCGCACTCATTCCCAACCTTCACTGATTCCCAACCTTCACTGATTCCCAACCTGCACTGATTCCCAACCTTCACCGATTCCCTAATTTCAACGATTCCCAACCTGCACTGATTCCCAACCATCACTGATTCCCAACCCGCACTGATTCCCAACCCACACTAATTCCCAACCCGCTCTCGTTCCCAATCCGCACTGGTTCCCAACCCACACTGATTCCCAACCCGCACTGATTCCCAACCCGTAGTGATTCCCACCCCGCACTGATTCCCAACCCACACTGATTCCCTTCCCAACCCACACTGATTCCCAACCCGCACTCATTCCCAACCTGCACTGATTCCCAACCCTCACTGATTCTCAACCCGTACTGATTCCCAACCTGCACTCATTCCCAACCTTCTCTGTTTCCCAACCTTCACTGATTCCTGACCTTCACTGATTCCCCGCTTTCACTTTTTCCCAACCAGCACTGATTCCCAACCTTCACTGATTCCCGACCCGCACTGATTCCCCACCCGCACTGATTCCCAGCCCGAACTGATTCCCAACCTTCACGGATTCCCAACCTGCACTGATTCCCAACCTTCACTGATTCCCAACCTTCACTGATTCCCGACCCGCACTGATTCCCGACCCGCACTGATTCCCAGCCCGAACTGATTCCCAACCTTCACGGATTCCCAACCCGCACTGATTCCCAACCTTCACCGGTTCACACCCTGCACTGATTCCCAACCTTCACCGATTCCCAACCTGCACTCATTCCCAACCTGCACTGATTCCCAACCCGCACTGATTCCCAACCCGCACTGATTCTCATCCCGCACTGATTCCCAACCTGCACTGATTCCCAACCTGCACTGATTGCCAACCCGCACTGATTCCCAACCTTCACCGATTCCCAACCTGCACTCATTCCCAACCTGCACTGATTCCCAACCCGCACTGATTCCCAACCCGCACTGATTCCCAACCCGCACTGATTCCCAACCCGCACTGATTGCCAACCCGCACTGATTGCCAACCCTCACTGCTTCCCAACCCGCACTGATTCCCAACCCGCACTGATTCCCAACCCGCACTGATTCCCAACCCGCACTCATTCCCAACCTTCACTGATTCCCAACCCGCACTGATTCCCAACCTTCACCGATTCCCTAATTTCAACAATTCCCAACCTGCACTGATTCCCAACCATCACTGATTCCCAACCCGCACTGATTCCCAACCCACACTGATTCCCAACCCGCTCTCGTTCCCAATCCGCACTGGTTCCCAACCCACACTGATTCCCAACCCGCACTGATTCCCAACCCGTAGTGATTCCCACCCCGCACTGATTCCCAACCTGCACTGATTCCCTACCCAACCCAAACTGATTCCCAACCCGCACACATTCCCAACCTGCACTGATTCCCAACCCTCACTGATTCTCAACCCGCACTGATTCCCAACCTGCACTCATTCCCAACCTTCTCTGTTTCCCAACCTTCACTGATTCCCGACCTTCACTGATTCCCCGCTTTCACTTTTTCCCAACCAGCACTGATTCCCAACCTTCACTAATTCCCAACCTTCACTGATTCCCGACCCGCACTGATTCCCCACCCGCACTGATTCCCAACCTTCACGGATTCCCAACCTGCACTGATTCCCAACCTTCACTGATTCCCATCCTTCACTGATTCCCGACCCGCACTGATTCCCGACCCGCACTGATTCCCAGCCCGAACTGATTCCCAACCCGCACTGATTCCCAAACCGCACTGATTCCCAACCTTCACTGATTCCCAACCCGCACTGATTCCCAACCTGCACTCATTCCCAACCTTCACTGATTCCCAACCCGCACGGATTCCCAACCCGCACTGATTGCCAACCTGCACTGATTCCCAACCTTCACAGATTCCCAACCTTCACCGGTTCACAACCTGCACTGATTCCCAACCTTCACCGATTCCCAACCTGCACTGATTCCCAACCCGCACTGATTCCCAACCCGCCCTGATTCTCATCCCGCACTGATTCCCAACCTGCACTGATTCCCAACCTTCACTGCTTCCCAACCCGCACTGATTCCCAACACGCACTGATTCCCAAGCATCACTGATTCCCAAACCGCACTGATTCCCAACCCACATTGATTCCCAACCCGCTCTCGTTCCCAATCCGCACTGGTTCCCAACCCACACTGATTCCCAACCCGCACTCATTCCCAACCTTCATTGATTCCCAACCTGCACTGATTACCAACCCGAACTGATTCCCAACCTTCACTGATTCCCAACCCGCTCTGATTCCCGACCCGCACTGATTCCCAACCCGAACTTATTCCCAACCTTCACGGATTCCCAACCTGCTCTAATTCCCAACCTTCATTGATTCCCAACCCGCACTGATTCCCAACCTGCACTGATTCCCAACCTTCACTGATTCCCAACCTGCACTGATTCCCAACCTGCACTAATTCCCAACCCTCACTGATTCCCAACCTGCACTGATTCCCGACCTTCACTGGCTCCCGACCTTCACTGATTCCCAACCTTCACTGATTCCCAAACTGCACTGATTCCCTACCCTCACTGATTCCCAACCCGCACTGATTCCCAACCTTCACTGATTCCCAACCCGCACTGATTCCCAACCTTCACCGATTCCCAAATTTCAACAATTCCCAACCCACACTGATTCCCAACCATCACTGATTCCCAACCTGCACTTATTCTCAACCTTCACCGGTTCACAACCTGCACTGATTCCCAACCTTCACCGATTCCCAACCTGCACTCATTCCCAACCTGCACTGATTCCCAACCCGCACTGATTCCCAACTCGCACTGATTCTCATCCCGCACTGATTCCCAACCTGCACTGATTCCCAACCTGCACTGATTCCCAACCTGCACTGATTCCCAACTCGCACTGATTCTCATCCCGCACTGATTCCCAACCTGCACTGATTCCCAACCTGCACTGATTCCCAACCCGCACTGATTCCCAACCCGCACTGATTCCCAACATTCACTGATTCCCAACCCGCACTGATTCCCAACCCACACTGATTCCCAACCCGCACTTATTCCCAACCTGCACTGATTCCCAACCCAACCCACACTGATTCCCAACCCGCACTCATTCCCAACCTCCACTCATTCCCAACCTTCACTGATTCCCAACCCTCACTGATTCCCAACCTGCACCGATTCCCAACCTGCACTGATGCCCATCCCAACCCACACTGATTCCCAACCCGCACTCATTCCCAACCTGCACTCATTCCCAACCTTCACTGATTCCCAACCCTCACTTATTCCCAACCCGCACTAATTCCCAACCTTTACTGATTCCCAACCTTCACTGATTCACAACCCGCACTGATTCCCAACCATCACTTATTCCCAACCATCACTGATACCCAGCCCTCACTTATTCCCAACCCGCAGTGATTCCCAACCTTCACTGATTCCCAACCTGCACTGATTCCCAACCCGCACTGATTCCCAAGTCAACCCACACTGATTCCCAACCCGCACTGATTCCCAACCCGCCCTGATTCTCATCCCGCACTGATTCCCAACCTGCACTGATTCCCAACCTGCCTGATTGCCAACCCGCACTGATTCCCAACCTTCACTGCTTCCCAATCCGCACTGATTCCCAACACGCACTGATTCCCAACCCTCACTGATTCCCAACCCGCACTGATTCCCAACCTGCACTGATTCCCAAGCATCACTGATTCCCAAACCGCACTGATTCCCAACCCACATTGATTCCCAACCCGCTCTCGTTCCCAATCCGCACTGGTTCCCAACCCACACTGATTCCCAACCCGCACTCATTCCCAACCTTCATTGATTCCCAACCTGCACTGATTACCAACCCGAACTGATTCCCAACCTTCACTGATTCCCAACCCGCTCTGATTCCCGACCCGCACTGATTCCCAACCCGAACTTATTCCCAACCTTCACGGATTCCCAACCTGCTCTAATTCCCAACCTTCATTGATTCCCAACCCGCACTGATTCCCAACCTGCACTGATTCCCAACCTTCACTGATTCCCAACCTGCACTGATTCCCAACCTGCACTAATTCCCAACCCTCACTGATTCCCAACCTGCACTGATTCCCGACCTTCACTGGCTCCCGACCTTCACTGATTCCCAACCTTCACTGATTCCCAAACTGCACTGATTCCCTACCCTCACTGATTCCCAACCCGCACTGATTCCCAACCTTCACTGATTCCCAACCCGCACTGATTCCCAACCTTCACCGATTCCCAAATTTCAACAATTCCCAACCCACACTGATTCCCAACCATCACTGATTCCCAACCTGCACTTATTCTCAACCTTCACCGGTTCACAACCTGCACTGATTCCCAACCTTCACCGATTCCCAACCTGCACTCATTCCCAACCTGCACTGATTCCCAACCTGCACTGATTCCCAACCCGCACTGATTCCCAACTCGCACTGATTCCCAACCTGCACTGATTCCCAACCTGCACTGATTCCCAACCCGCACTGATTCCCAACTCGCACTGATTCTCATCCCGCACTGATTCCCAACCTGCACTGATTCCCAACCTGCACTGATTCCCAACCCGCACTGATTCCCAACATTCACTGATTCCCAACATTCACTGATTCCCAACCCGCACTGATTCCCAACCCACACTGATTCCCAACCCGCACTTATTCCCAACCAGCACTGATTCCCAACCCAACCCACACTGATTCCCAACCCGCACTCATTCCCAACCTCCACTCATTCCCAACCTTCACTGATTCCCAACCCTCACTGATTCCCAACCCGCACCGATTCCCAACCTGCACTGATTCCCATCCCAACCCACACTGATTCCCAACCCGCACTCTTTCCCAACCTGCACTCATTCCCAACCTTCACTGATTCCCAACCCGCACTCATTCCCAACCCGCACTAATTCCCAACCTTTACTGATTCCCAACCTTCACTGATTCACAACCCGCACTGATTCCCAACCATCACTTATTCCCAACCATCACTTATACCCAGCCCTCACTTATTCCCAACCCGCAGTGATTCCCAACCTTCACTGATTCCCAACCTGCACTGATTCCTAACCCGCACTGATTCCCAAGTCAACCCACACTGATTCCCAACCCGCACTGATTCCCAACCCGCCCTGATTCTCATCCCGCACTGATTCCCAACCTGCACTGATTCCCAACCTGCCTGATTGCCAACCCGCACTGATTCCCAACCTTCACTGCTTCCCAATCCGCACTGATTCCCAACACGCACTGATTCCCAACCCTCACTGATTCCCAACCCGCACTGATTCCCAACCTGCACTGATTCCCAAGCATCACTGATTCCCAAACCGCACTGATTCCCAACCCACATTGATTCCCAACCCGCTCTCGTTCCCAATCCGCACTGGTTCCCAACCCACACTGATTCCCAACCCGCACTCATTCCCAACCTTCATTGATTCCCAACCTGCACTGATTACCAACCCGAACTGATTCCCAACCTTCACTGATTCCCAACCCGCTCTGATTCCCGACCCGCACTGATTCCCAACCCGAACTTATTCCCAACCTTCACGGATTCCCAACCTGCTCTAATTCCCAACCTTCATTGATTCCCAACCCGCACTGATTCCCAACCTGCACTGATTCCCAACCTTCACTGATTCCCAACCTGCACTGATTCCCAACCTGCACTAATTCCCAACCCTCACTGATTCCCAACCTGCACTGATTCCCGACCTTCACTGGCTCCCGACCTTCACTGATTCCCAACCTTCACTGATTCCCAAACTGCACTGATTCCCTACCCTCACTGATTCCCAACCCGCACTGATTCCCAACCTTCACTGATTCCCAACCCGCACTGATTCCCAACCTTCACCGATTCCCAAATTTCAACAATTCCCAACCCACACTGATTCCCAACCATCACTGATTCCCAACCTGCACTTATTCTCAACCTTCACCGGTTCACAACCTGCACTGATTCCCAACCTTCACCGATTCCCAACCTGCACTCATTCCCAACCTGCACTGATTCCCAACCTGCACTGATTCCCAACTCGCACTGATTCCCAACCTGCACTGATTCCCAACCTGCACTGATTCCCAACCCGCACTGATTCCCAACTCGCACTGATTCCCAACCTGCACTGATTCCCAACCTGCACTGATTCCCAACCCGCACTGATTCCCAACTCGCACTGATTCTCATCCCGCACTGATTCCCAACCTGCACTGATTCCCAACCTGCACTGATTCCCAACCCGCACTGATTCCCAACATTCACTGATTCCCAACATTCACTGATTCCCAACCCGCACTGATTCCCAACCCACACTGATTCCCAACCCGCACTTATTCCCAACCAGCACTGATTCCCAACCCAACCCACACTGATTCCCAACCCGCACTCATTCCCAACCTCCACTCATTCCCAACCTTCACTGATTCCCAACCCTCACTGATTCCCAACCCGCACCGATTCCCAACCTGCACTGATTCCCATCCCAACCCACACTGATTCCCAACCCGCACTCATTCCCAACCTGCACTCATTCCCAACCTTCACTGATTCCCAACCCTCACTTATTCCCAACCCGCACTGATTCCCAACCTTTACTGATTCCCAACCTTCACTGATTCACAACCCGCACTGATTCCCAACCATCACTTATTCCCAACCATCACTGATTCCCAGCCCTCACTTATTCCCAACCCGCAGTGATTCCCAACCTTCACTGATTCCCAACCTGCACTGATTCCCAACCCGCACTGATTCCCAAGTCAACCCACACTGATTCCCAACCCACACTGATTCCCAACCCGCTCTCGTTCCCAATCCGCACTGGTTCCCAACCCACACTGATTCCCAACCCGCACTGATTCCCAACCCGTAGTGATTCCCACCCCGCACTGATTCCCAAACTGCACTGATTCCCTTCCCAACCCACAATGATTCCCAACCCGCACTCATTCCCAACCTGCACTGATTCCCAACCCTCACTGATTCTCAACCCGCACTGATTCCCAACCTGCACTCATTCCCAACCTTATCTGTTTCCCAACCTTCACTGATTCCCGACCTTCACTGATTCCCCGCTTTCACTTTTTCCCAACCAGCACTGATTCCCAACCTTCACTGATTCCCAACCTTTACTGAATCCCAACCCGCACTGATTCCCCACCCGCACTGATTCCCAACCGAACTGATTCCCAACCTTCACGGATTCCCAACCTTCACGGATTCCCAACCTGCACTGATTCCCAACCTTCACAGATTCCCAACCTTCACTGATTCCCGACCCGCACTGATTCCCGACCCGCACTGATTCCCAGCCCGAACTGATTCCCAACCTTCACGGATTCCCAACCCGCACTGATTCCCAACCTTCACCGGTTCACAACCTGCACTGATTCCCAACCTTCACCAATTCCCAACCTGCACTGATTCCCAACCCGCACTGATTCCCAACCCTCACTGATTCTCATCCCACACTGATTCCCAACCTGCACTGATTCCCAACCTGCCTGATTGCCAACCCGCACTGATTCCCAACCCTCACTGATTCCCAACCCGCACTGATTCCCAACCCGCACTCATTCCCAACCTTCACTGATTCCCAACCTGCACTGATTCCCAACCTTCACCTATTCCCTAATTTCAACGATTCCCAACCTGCACTGATTCCCAACCATCACTGATTCCCAACCCGCACTGATTCCCAACCCACACTGATTCCCAACCCGCTCTCGTTCCCAATCCGCACTGGTTCCCAACCCACACTGATTCCCAACCCGCACTGATTCCCAACCCGTAGTGATTCCCACCCCGCACTGATTCCCAACCTGCACTGACTCCCTTCCCAACCCACACTGATTCCCAACCCGCACTCATTCCCAACCTGCACTGATTCCCAACCCTCACTGATTCTCAACCCGCACTGATCCTGCACTCTTTCACAACCTTCTCTGTTTCCCAACCTTCACTGATTCCTGACCTTCACTGATTCCCCGCTTTCACTTTTTCCCAACCAGCACTGATTCCCAACCTTCACTGATTCCCAACCTTCACTGATTCCCGACCCGCACTGATTCCCCACCCGCACTGATTCCCAGCCCGAACTGATTCCCAACCTTCACGGATTCCCAACCTGCACTGATTCCCAACCTTCACTGATTCCCAACCTTCACAGATTCCCGACCCGCACTGATTCCCGACCCGCACTGATTCCCAGCCCGAACTGATTCCCAACCTTCACGGATTCCCAACCCGCACTGATTCCCAACCTTCACCGGTTCACAACCTGCACTGATTCCCAACCTTCACCGATTCCCAACCTGCACTCATTCCCAACCTGCACTGATTCCCAACCCGCACTGATTCCCAACCCGCACTGATTCTCATCCCGCACTGATTCCCAACCTGCACTGATTCCCAACCTGCACTGATTGCCAACCCGCACTGATTCCCAACCTTCACCGATTCCCAACCTGCACTGATTCCCAACCCGCACTGATTCCCAACCCGCACTGATTCCCAACCCGCACTGATTGCCAACCCGCACTGATTGCCAACCCTCACTGCTTCCCAACCCGCACTGATTCCCAACCCGCACTGATTCCCAACCCGCACTGATTCCCAACCCGCACTGATTCCCAACCCGCACTGATTCCCAACCCGCACTCATTCCCAACCTTCACTGATTCCCAACCCGCACTGATTCCCAACCTTCACCGATTCCCTAATTTCAACGATTCCCAACCTGCACTGATTCCCAACCATCACTGATTCCCAACCCGCACTGATTCCCAACCCACACTGATTCCCAACCCGCTCTCGTTCCCAATCCGCACTGGTTCCCAACCCACACTGATTCCCAACCCGCACTGATTCCCAACCCGCACTGATTCCCAACCCGTAGTGATTCCCACCCCGCACTGATTCCCAACCTCCACTGATTCCCTACCCAACCCAAACTGATTCCCAACCCGCACTCATTCCCAACCTGCACTGATTCCCAACCCTCACTGATTCTCAACCCGCACTGATTCCCAACCTGCACTTATTCCCAACCTTCTCTGTTTCCCAACCTTCACTGATTCCCGACCTTCACTGATTCCCCGCTTTCACTTTTTCCCAACCAGCACTGATTCCCAACCTTCACTGATTCCCAACCTTCACTGATTCCCGACCCGCACTGATTCCCCACCCGCACTGATTCCCAACCTTCACGGATTCCCAACCTGCACTGATTCCCAACCTTCACTGATTCCCATCCTTCACTGATTCCCGACCCGCACTGATTCCCGACCCGCACTGATTCCCAGCCCGAACTGATTCCCAACCCGCACTGATTCCCAAACCGCACTGATTCCCAACCTTCACGGATTCCCAACCTTCACGGATTCCCAACCTGCATTGATTCCCAACCTTCACAGATTCCCAACCTTCACAGATTCCCGACCCGCACTGATTCCCGACCCGCACTGATTCCCAGCCCGAACTGATTCCCAACCTTCACGGATTCCCAACCCGCACTGATTCCCAACCTTCACCGGTTCACAACCTGCACTGATTCCCAACCTTCACCAATTCCCAACCTGCACTGATTCCCAACCCGCACTGATTCCCAACATTCACTGATTCCCAACCCGCACTGATTCCCAACCCACACTGATTCCCAACCCGCACTTATTCCCAACCAGCACTGATTCCCAACCCAACCCACACTGATTCCCAACCCGCACTCATTCCCAACCTCCACTCATTCCCAACCTTCACTGATTCCCAACCCTCACTGATTCCCAACCCGCACCGATTCCCAACCTGCACTGATTCCCATCCCAACCCACACTGATTCCCAACCCGCACTCATTCCCAACCTGCACTCATTCCCAACCTTCACTGATTCCCAACCCTCACTTATTCCCAACCCGCACTGATTCCCAACCTTTACTGATTCCCAACCTTCACTGATTCACAACCCGCACTGATTCCCAACCATCACTTATTCCCAACCATCACTGATTCCCAGCCCTCACTTATTCCCAACCCGCAGTGATTCCCAACCTTCACTGATTCCCAACCTGCACTGATTCCCAACCCGCACTGATTCCCAAGTCAACCCACACTGATTCCCAACCCACACTGATTCCCAACCCGCTCTCGTTCCCAATCCGCACTGGTTCCCAACCCACACTGATTCCCAACCCGCACTGATTCCCAACCCGTAGTGATTCCCACCCCGCACTGATTCCCAAACTGCACTGATTCCCTTCCCAACCCACAATGATTCCCAACCCGCACTCATTCCCAACCTGCACTGATTCCCAACCCTCACTGATTCTCAACCCGCACTGATTCCCAACCTGCACTCATTCCCAACCTTATCTGTTTCCCAACCTTCACTGATTCCCGACCTTCACTGATTCCCCGCTTTCACTTTTTCCCAACCAGCACTGATTCCCAACCTTCACTGATTCCCAACCTTTACTGAATCCCAACCCGCACTGATTCCCCACCCGCACTGATTCCCAACCGAACTGATTCCCAACCTTCACGGATTCCCAACCTTCACGGATTCCCAACCTGCACTGATTCCCAACCTTCACAGATTCCCAACCTTCACTGATTCCCGACCCGCACTGATTCCCGACCCGCACTGATTCCCAGCC
The DNA here is from genome assembly GCF_017639515.1 of Carcharodon carcharias. Taxonomy (NCBI): domain Eukaryota; kingdom Metazoa; phylum Chordata; class Chondrichthyes; order Lamniformes; family Lamnidae; genus Carcharodon; species Carcharodon carcharias. The sequence goes on along the minus strand of NC_054470.1, from coordinate 202,073,737 downwards.
CGAACTGATTCCCAACCTTCACGGATTCCCAACCCGCACTGATTCCCAACCTTCACCGGTTCACAACCTGCACTGATTCCCAACCTTCACCAATTCCCAACCTGCACTGATTCCCAACCCGCACTGATTCCCAACCCTCACTGATTCTCATCCCACACTGATTCCCAACCTGCACTGATTCCCAACCTGCCTGATTGCCAACCCGCACTGATTCCCAACCCTCACTGATTCCCAACCCGCACTGATTCCCAACCCGCACTCATTCCCAACCTTCACTGATTCCCAACCTGCACTGATTCCCAACCTTCACCTATTCCCTAATTTCAACGATTCCCAACCTGCACTGATTCCCAACCATCACTGATTCCCAACCCGCACTGATTCCCAACCCACACTGATTCCCAACCCGCTCTCGTTCCCAATCCGCACTGGTTCCCAACCCACACTGATTCCCAACCCGCACTGATTCCCAACCCGTAGTGATTCCCACCCCGCACTGATTCCCAACCTGCACTGACTCCCTTCCCAACCCACACTGATTCCCAACCCGCACTCATTCCCAACCTGCAATGATTCCCAACCCTCACTGATCTCAACCCGCACAGATCCTGCACTTTTTCACAACCTTCTCTGTTTCCCAACCTTCACTGATTCCTGACCTTCACTGATTCCCCGCTTTCACTTTTTCCCAACCAGCACTGATTCCCAACCTTCACTGATTCCCAACCTTCACTGATTCCCGACCCGCACTGATTCCCCACCCGCACTGATTCCCAGCCCGAACTGATTCCCAACCTTCACGGATTCCCAACCTGCACTGATTCCCAACCTTCACTGATTCCCAACCTTCACAGATTCCCGACCCGCACTGATTCCCGACCCGCACTGATTCCCAGCCCGAACTGATTCCCAACCTTCACGGATTCCCAACCCGCACTGATTCCCAACCTTCACCGGTTCACAACCTGCACTGATTCCCAACCTTCACCGATTCCCAACCTGCACTCATTCCCAACCTGCACTGATTCCCAACCCGCACTGATTCCCAACCCGCACTGATTCTCATCCCGCACTGATTCCCAACCTGCACTGATTCCCAACCTGCACTGATTGCCAACCCGCACTGATTCCCAACCTTCACCGATTCCCAACCTGCACTGATTCCCAACCCGCACTGATTCCCAACCCGCACTGATTGCCAACCCGCACTGATTGCCAACCCTCACTGCTTCCCAACCCGCACTGATTCCCAACCCGCACTGATTCCCAACCCGCACTGATTCCCAACCCGCACTGATTCCCAACCCGCACTGATTCCCAACCCGCACTCATTCCCAACCTTCACTGATTCCCAACCCGCACTGATTCCCAACCTTCACCGATTCCCTAATTTCAACGATTCCCAACCTGCACTGATTCCCAACCATCACTGATTCCCAACCCGCACTGATTCCCAACCCACACTGATTCCCAACCCGCTCTCGTTCCCAATCCGCACTGGTTCCCAACCCACACTGATTCCCAACCCGCACTGATTCCCAACCCGCACTGATTCCCAACCCGTAGTGATTCCCACCCCCCACTGATTCCCAACCTCCACTGATTCCCTACCCAACCCAAACTGATTCCCAACCCGCACTCATTCCCAACCTGCACTGATTCCCAACCCTCACTGATTCGCAACCCGCACTGATTCCCAACCTGCACTTATTCCCAACCTTCTCTGTTTCCCAACCTTCACTGATTCCCGACCTTCACTGATTCCCCGCTTTCACTTTTTCCCAACCAGCACTGATTCCCAACCTTCACTGATTCCCAACCTTCACTGATTCCCGACCCGCACTGATTCCCCACCCGCACTGATTCCCAACCTTCACGGATTCCCAACCTGCACTGATTCCCAACCTTCACTGATTCCCATCCTTCACTGATTCCCGACCCGCACTGATTCCCGACCCGCACTGATTCCCAGCCCGAACTGATTCCCAACCCGCACTGATTCCCAAACCGCACTGATTCCCAACCTTCACGGATTCCCAACCTTCACGGATTCCCAACCTGCATTGATTCCCAACCTTCACAGATTCCCAACCTTCACAGATTCCCGACCCGCACTGATTCCCGACCCGCACTGATTCCCACCCCGCACTGATTCCCAACCTGCACTGATTCCCTTCCCAACCCACACTGATTCCCAACCCGCACTCATTCCCAACCTGCACTGATTCCCAACCCTCACTGATTCTCAACCCGCACTGATTCCCAACCTGCACTCTTTCCCAACCTTCTCTGTTTCCCAACCTTCACTGATTCCTGACCTTCACTGATTCCCCGCTTTCACTTTTTCCCAACCAGCACTGATTCCCAACCTTCACTGATTCCCAACCTTCACTGATTCCCGACCCGCACTGATTCCCCACCCGCACTGATTCCCAGCCCGAACTGATTCCCAACCTTCACGGATTCCCAACCTGCACTGATTCCCAACCTTCACTGATTCCCAACCTTCACAGATTCCCGACCCGCACTGATTCCCGACCCGCACTGATTCCCAGCCCGAACTGATTCCCAACCTTCACGGATTCCCAACCCGCACTGATTCCCAACCTTCACCGGTTCACAACCTGCACTGATTCCCAACCTTCACCGATTCCCAACCTGCACTCATTCCCAACCTGCACTGATTCCCAACCCGCACTGATTCCCAACCCGCACTGATTCTCATCCCGCACTGATTCCCAACCTGCACTGATTCCCAACCTGCACTGATTGCCAACCCGCACTGATTCCCAACCTTCACCGATTCCCAACCTGCACCGATTCCCAACCCGCACTGATTCCCAACCCGCACTGATTCCCAACCCGCACTGATTGCCAACCCGCACTGATTGCCAACCCTCACTGCTTCCCAACCCGCACTGATTTCCAACCCGCACTGATTCCCAACCCGCACTGATTCCCAACCCGCACTGATTCCCAACCCCCACTCATTCCCAACCTTCACTGATTCCCAACCCGCACTGATTCCAACCTTCACCGATTCCCTAATTTCAACGATTCCCAACCTGCACTGATTCCCAACCATCACTGATTCCCAACCCGCACTGATTCCCAACCCACACTGATTCCCAACCCGCTCTCGTTCCCAATCCGCACTGGTTCCCAACCCACACTGATTCCCAACCCGCACTGATTCCCAACCCGCACTGATTCCCAACCCGTAGTGATTCCCACCCCGCACTGATTCCCAACCTCCACTGATTCCCTACCCAACCCAAACTGATTCCCAACCCGCACTCATTCCCAACCTGCACTGATTCCCAACCCTCACTGATTCTCAACCCGCACTGATTCCCAACCTGCACTTATTCCCAACCTTCTCTGTTTCCCAACCTTCACTGATTCCCGACCTTCACTGATTCCCCGCTTTCACTTTTTCCCAACCAGCACTGATTCCCAACCTTCACTGATTCCCAACCTTCACTGATTCCCGACCCGCACTGATTCCCCACCCGCACTGATTCCCAACCTTCACGGATTCCCAACCTGCACTGATTCCCAACCTTCACTGATTCCCATCCTTCACTGATTCCCGACCCGCACTGATTCCCGACCCGCACTGATTCCCAGCCCGAACTGATTCCCAACCCGCACTGATTCCCAAACCGCACTGATTCCCAACCTTCACTGATTCCCAACCCGCACTGATTCCCAACCTGCACTCATTCCCAACCTTCACTGATTCCCAACCCGCACGGATTCCCAACCCGCACTGATTGCCAACCTGCACTGATTCCCAACCTTCACAGATTCCCAACCTTCACCGGTTCACAACCTGCACGGATTCCCAACCCGCACTGATTCCCAACCCGCCCTGATTCTCATCCCGCACTGATTCCCAACCTGCACTGATTCCCAACCTGCCTGATTGCCAACCCGCACTGATTCCCAACCTTCACTGCTTCCCAACCCGCACTGATTCCCAACCCGCACTGATTCCCAACCCTCACTGATTCCCAACCCGCACTGATTCCCAACCTGCACTGATTCCCAAGCATCACTGATTCCCAAACCGCACTGATTCCCAACCCACACTGATTCCCAACCCGCTCTTGTTCCCAATCCGCACTGGTTCCCAACCCATACTGATTCCCAACCCGCACTCATTCCCAACCTTCATTGATTCCCAACCTGCACTGATTACCAACCCGAACTGATTCCCAACCTTCACTGATTCCCAACCCGCTCTGATTCCCGACCCGCACTGATTCCCAACCCGAACTTATTCCCAACCTTCACGGATTCCCAACCTGCTCTAATTCCCAACCTTCATTGATTCCCAACCCGCACTGATTCCCAAACTGCACTGATTCCCAACCTTCACTGATTCCCAACCTGCACTGATTCCCAACCTGCACTAATTCCCAACCCTCACTGATTCCCAACCTGCACTGATTCCCACCCTTCACTGATTCCCGACCTTCACTGGCTTCCGACCTTCACTGATTCCCAACCTTCACTGATTCCCAAACTGCACTGATTCCCTACCCTCACTGATTCCCAACCCGCACTGATTCCCAACCTTCACTGATTCCCAACCTTCACTGATTCCCAACCCGCACTGATTGCCAACCTTCACTGATTGCCAACCTTCACTGATTGCCAACCTTCACTGATTGCCAACCCGCACTGATTCCCAACCTGCACTGATTCCCAACCTGCACTGATTCCCGACCCAACCTGCATTGATTCCCAACCTTCACCGATTCCCAACCTGCACTGATTCCCAACCCGCACTGATTCCCAACCCTCACTGATTCCCAACCCGCACTGATTCCCAACCCGCACTCATTCCCAACCTTCACTGATTCCCAACCTGCACTGATTCCCAACCTTCACCGATTCCCTAATTTCAACGATTCCCAACCTGCACTGATTCCCAACCATCACTGATTCCCAACCCGCACTGATTCCCAACCCACACTGATTCCCAACCCGCTCTCGTTCCCAATCCGCACTGGTTCCCAGCCCACACTGATTCCCAACCCGCAGTGATTCCCAACCCGCACTGATTCCCAACCCGTAGTGATTCCCACCCCGCACTGATTCCCAACCTCCACTGATTCCCTACCCAACCCAAACTGATTCCCAACCCGCACTCATTTCCAACCTGCACTGACTCCCAACCCTCACTGATTCTCAACCCGCACTGATTCCCAACCTGCACTTATTCCCAACCTTCTCTGTTTCCCAACCTTCACTGATTCCCGACCTTCACTGATTCCCCGCTTTCACTTTTTCCCAACCAGCACTGATTCCCAACCTTCACTGATTCCCAACCTTCACTGATTCCCGACCCGCACTGATTCCCCACCCGCACTGATTCCCAACCTTCACGGATTCCCAACCTGCACTGATTCCCAACCTTCACTGATTCCCATCCTTCACTGATTCCCGACCCGCACTGATTCCCGACCCGCACTGATTCCCAGCCCGAACTGATTCCCAACCCGCACTGATTCCCAAACCGCACTGATTCCCAACCTTCACTGATTCCCAACCCGCACTGATTCCCAACCTGCACTCATTCCCAACCTTCACTGATTCCCAACCCGCACGGATTCCCAACCTGCACTGATTGCCAACCTGCACTGATTCCCAACCTTCACAGATTCCTAACCTTCACCGGTTCACAACCTGCACTGATTCCCAACCCGCACTGATTCCCAACCCGCCCTGATTCTCATCCCGCACTGATTCCCAACCTGCACTGATTCCCAACCTGCCTGATTGCCAACCCGCACTGATTCCCAACCTTCACTGCTTCCCAACCCGCACTGATTCCCAACCCGCACTGATTCCCAACCCTCACTGATTCCCAACCCGCACTGATTCCCAACCTGCACTGATTCCCAAGCATCACTGATTCCCAAACTGCACTGATTCCCAACCCACACTGATTCCCAACCCGCTCTTGTTCCCAATCCGCACTGGTTCCCAACCCACACTGATTCCCAACCCGCACTCATTCCCAACCTTCATTGATTCCCAACCTGCACTGATTACCAACCCGAACTGATTCCCAACCTTCACTGATTCCCAACCCGCTCTGATTCCCGACCCGCACTGATTCCCAACCCGAACTTATTCCCAACCTTCACGGATTCCCAACCTGCTCTAATTCCCAACCTTCATTGATTCCCAACCTTCATTGATTCCCAACCCGCACTGATTCCCAACCTGCACTGATTCCCAACCTTCACTGATTCCCAACCTGCACTGATTCCCAACCTGCACTAATTCCCAACCCTCACTGATTCCCAACCTGCACTGATTCCCACCCTTCACTGATTCCCGACCTTCACTGGCTTCCGACCTTCACTGATTCCCAACCTTCACTGATTCCCAAACTGCACTGATTGCCTACCCTCACTTATTCCCAACCCGCACTGATTCCCAACCTTCACTGATTCCCAACCTTCACTGATTCCCAACCCGCACTGATTGCCAACCTTCACTGATTGCCAACCTTCACTGATTGCCAACCTTCACTGATTCCCAACCCGCACTGATTCCCAACCTGCACTGATTCCCAACCTGCACTGATTCCCAACCTGCACTGATTCCCGACCCAACCTGCATTGATTCCCAACCTGCACTGATTCCCAACCTTCACCGATTCCCAACCTTCACCGATTCCCAACCTTCACTGATTCCCACCCCGCACTGATTGCCAACCTTCACTGATTCCCAACCCGCACTGATTGCCAACCTTCACTGATTCCCAACCTTCACTCATTCCCACCCTTCACTCATTCCCAACCTGCACTGATTCCCAACCTGCACTAATTCCCAACCTGCACTGATTCCCAACCTGCACTGATTCCCGACCCAACCTGCATTGATTCCCAACCTGCACTGATTCCCAACTTTCACTGATTCCTAACCTTCACTGATTCCCAAACCGCACTGATTCCCAACCCGCACTGATTCCCAACCTGCACTGATTCCAATCCCGCACTCATTCCCAACCTGCACTGATTCCCAACCTGCACTGATTCCCAACCTGCACTGATTCCCAACCCGCACTGATTCCCAACCCGCACTGATTCCCAACCCGCACTGATTCCCAATCTTCACTGATTCCCAACCCGCACTGATTCCCAACCCTCACTGATTCCCAACCCGCACGGATTCCCAACCGAACCCGCACTGATTCCCAACCTTCACTGATTCCCAACCCGCACTGATTCTCATCCCATACTGATTCCCAACGTTCACTGATTCCCGACCTTCAACGATTTCCAACCCGCACTGATTCCCAACCTTCACTGTTTCCCACCCCACACTGATTCCTAACAATCACTGATTCCCAACCCGCACTGATTCCCAACCCACACTGATTCCCAACCCGCACTGATTCCCAACCCGCACTGATTCCCAACCCAACCCACACTGATTCCCAACCCGCACTCATTCCCAACTTGCACTCATTCCCAACCTTCGCTGATTCCCAACCCTCACTTATTCCCAACCCGCACTGATTCCCAACCTTCACTTTTTCCCAACCTTCACTGATTCCCAACCCGCACTGATTCCCAACCATCACTGATTCCCCCCCCGCACTGATTCCCAACCCGAACTGATTCCCAACCTTCACGGATTCCCAACCTGCACTGATTCCCAACCTTCACCGATTCCCAAATTTCCACCTTTCCCAACCTGCATTGATTCCCAAACATCACTGATTCCCAACCCGCACTGATTCCCAACCTTCACTGATTCCCGACCCGCACTGATTCCCAACCTTCAATAATTCCCAACCTGCACTGATTCCCAACCCGAACTGATTCCCAACCTTCACCGGTTCCCAACCTGCACTGATTCCCAACCTTCACCGATTCCCAACCTGCACCGATTCCCAACCTGCACTGATTCCCAACCTGCACTGATTCCCAACCCGCACTGATTCCTAACCTGCACTGATTCCCAACCCGCACTGATTCCCAACCTTCACTGATTCCCAACCCGCACTGATTCCCTACCCGCACTGATTCCCAACCTTCACCGATTCCCAAATTTCACCGATTCCCAACCTGCAATGATTCCCAATCATCTCTGATTCCCAACCTGCACCGATTCCCAACCTTCACTGATTCCCCGCCCGCTCTGATTCCCAACCTTCACTGATTCCCAACCTTCACTGATTCCCATCCCGCACTGATTCCCAACCTGCACTGATTCCCGACCTTCAATTATTCCCAACCTGCATTGATTCCCAACCCTCACTGATTCCCAACCCGCACTGATTACCAACCGGCACTGATTCCCAACCCTCACTGATTCCCAACCCGCACTGATTCCCAACCCGCACTGATTCCCAACCTTCACTGATTCCCAACCCGCACTGATTCCCAACCCGCACTGATCCCCAACCTTCACTGATTCCCAGCCCGCACTGATTCTCAACCTGCACTGATTCCCAACCTGCACTGATTCCCAACCTTCACTGATTCCCAGCCCGCACTGATTCTCATCCCGCACTCCTTCCCAACCTTCACAGATTCCCAACCTTCACTGATTCCCGACCTTCACTGATTGCCAACCTTCACTGATTGCCAACCTTCACTGATTCCCTACCCTCACTGATTCCCAACCCGCACTGATTCCCAACCTTCACTGATTCCCAACCTTCACTGATTCCCAACCCGCACTGATTGCCAACCTTCACTGATTGCCAACCTTCACTGATTGCCAACCTTCACTGATTCCCAACCCGCACTGATTCCCAACCTGCACTGATTCCCAACCTGCACTGATTCCCAACCTGCACTGATTCCCGACCCAACCTGCATTGATTCCCAACCTGCACTGATTCCCAACCTTCACCGATTCCCAACCTTCACCGATTCCCAACCTTCACTGATTCCCAACCCGCACTGATTGCCAACCTTCACTGATTCCCAACCCGCACTGATTGCCAACCTTCACTGATTCCCAACCTTCACTGATTCCCAACCTTCACTCATTCCCAACCTGCACTGATTCCCAACCTGCACTGATTCCCAACCTGCACTGATTCCCAACCTGCACTGATTCCCAACCTGCACTGATTCCCGACCCAACCTGCATTGATTCCCAACCTGCACTGATTCCCAACTTTCACTGATTCCTAACCTTCACTGATTCCCAAACCGCACTGATTCCCAACCCGCACTGATTCCCAACCTGCACTGATTCCAATCCCGCACTCATTCCCAACCTGCACTGATTCCCAACCTGCACTGATTCCCAACCCGCACTGATTCCCAACCCGCACTGATTCCCAACCCGCACTGATTCCCAACCCGCACTGATTCCCAATCTTCACTGATTCCCAACCCGCACTGATTCCCAACCCTCACGGATTCCCAACCGAACCCGCACTGATTCCCAACCTTCACTGATTCCCAACCCGCACTGATTCTCATCCCACACTGATTCCCAACGTTCACTGATTCCCGACCTTCAACGATTTCCAACCCGCACTGATTCCCAACCTTCACTGTTTCCCACCCCACACTGATTCCCAACATTCACTGATTCCCAACCCGCACTGATTCCCAACCCACACTGATTCCCAACCCGCACTGATTCCCAACCCGCACTGATTCCCAACCCAACCCACACTGATTCCCAACCCGCACTCATTCCCAACTTGCACTCATTCCCAACCTTCGCTGATTCCCAACCCTCACTTATTCCCAACCCGCACTGATTCCCAACCTTCACTTTTTCCCAACCTTCACTGATTCCCAACCCGCACTGATTCCCAACCATCACTGATTCCCCACCCGCACTGATTCCCAACCCGAACTGATTCCCAACCTTCACGGATTCCCAACCTGCACTGATTCCCAACCTTCACTGATTCCCAAATTTCCACCTTTCCCAACCTGCATTGATTCCCAAACATCACTGATTCCCAACCCGCACTGATTCCCAACCTTCACTGATTCCCGACCCGCACTGATTCCCAACCTTCAATGATTCCCAACCTGCACTGATTCCCAACCCGAACTGATTCCCAACCTTCACCGGTTCCCAACCTGCACTGATTCCCAACCTTCACCGATTCCCAACCTGCACCGATTCCCAACCTGCACTGATTCCCAACCTGCACTGATTCCCAACCCGCACTGATTCCTAACCTGCACTGATTCCCAACCCGCACTGATTCCCAACCTTCACTGATTCCCAACCCGCATTGATTCCCTACCCGCACTGATTCCCAACCTTCACCGATTCCCAAATTTCACCGATTCCCAACCTGCACTGATTCCCAATCATCTCTGATTCCCAACCTGCACCGATTCCCAACCTTCACTGATTCCCCGCCCGCTCTGATTCCCAACCTTCACTGATTCCCAACCTTCACTGATTCCCATCCCGCACTGATTCCCAACCTGCACTGATTCCCGACCTTCAATTATTCCCAACCTGCATTGATTCCCAACCCTCACTGATTCCCAACCCGCACAGATTACCAACCCGCACTGATTCCCAACCCGCACTGATTCCCAACCCGCACTGATTCCCAACCCGCACTGATTCCCAACCTTCACTGATTCCCAGCCCGCACTGATTCTCAACCTGCACTGATTCCCAACCTGCACTGATTCCCAACCTTCACTGATTCCCAGCCCGCACTGATTCTCATCCCGCACTCATTCCCAACCTTCACAGATTCCCGACCTTCACTGATTCCCGACCTTCACTGATTGCCAACCTTCACTGATTGCCAACCTTCACTGATTCCGAACCCGCAATTTTTCCCATCCCGCACTGATTCCCAACCCGCACTGATTCCCAACCCGCAGTGATTCCCAACCCGCACTGATTCCCAACCCAACCCACACTGATTCCCATACCGCACTAATTGCCCACCCGCACTCATTCCCAACCTTCACTGATTCCCAACCCGCACTGATTCCCAGCCCGCACTGATTCCCAACCTGCACTGATTCCCATCCCAACCCACACTGATTCCCAACCCGCACTGATTCCCAACCCGCACTGATTCCCAACCTTCACTGATTCCCAACCCGCACTGATTCCCAACCCGCACTGATTCCCAACCCGCACTGATTCCCAACCTTCACTGATTCCCAGCCTTCACTCGTTCCCAACCTGCACTGATTCCCAACCCGCTCTGATACCCAACCTTCACCGATTCCCAAATTTCAACGATTCCCAACCTGCTCTGATTCCCAACCATCACTGATTCCCAACCCGCACTGATTCCCAACCTTCACTGATTCCCAACCTTCACTGATTCCCGACCCGCACTGATTCCCAACCTTCACTGATTCCCAGTCTGCACTGATTCCCAACCCGAACTGATTCCCAACCTTCACTGATTCCCATCCCGCACTGATTCCCAACCCGCACTGATTCCCGACCCGCACTGATTCCCAACCCGAACTGATTCCCAACCTTCACTGATTCCCAACCTGCACTAATTCCCAACCTTCACTGATTCCCAACCTGCTCTGATTCCCAACCTTCACCGATTCCGAACCTGCACTCATTCCCAACCTGCTCTGACTCCCAACCCGCACTGATTCCCAACCTGCAATGATTCCCAACCTTCACTTTTTCCCAACCTTCACTGATTCCCAACCCGCACTGATTACCAACCGGCACTGATTCCCAACCCTCACTGATTCCCAACCCGCACTGATTCCCAACCCGCACTGATTCCCAACCTTCACTGATTCCCAACCCGCACTGATTCCCAACCCGCACTGATCCCCAACCTTCACTGATTCCCAGCCCGCACTGATTCTCAACCTGCACTGATTCCCAACCTGCACTGATTCCCAACCTTCACTGATTCCCAGCCCGCACTGATTCTCATCCCGCACTCATTCCCAACCTTCACAGATTCCCAACCTTCACTGATTCCCGACCTTCACTGATTGCCAACCTTCACTGATTGCCAACCTTCACTGATTCCCTACCCTCACTGATTCCCAACCCGCACTGATTCCCAACCTTCACTGATTCCCAACCTTCACTGATTCCCAACCCGCACTGATTGCCAACCTTCACTGATTGCCAACCTTCACTGATTGCCAACCTTCACTGATTCCCAACCCGCACTGATTCCCAACCTGCACTGATTCCCAACCTGCACTGATTCCCAACCTGCACTGATTCCCAACCTGCACTGATTCCCGACCCAACCTGCATTGATTCCCAACCTGCACTGATTCCCAACCTTCACCGATTCCCAACCTTCACCGATTCCCAACCTTCACTGATTCCCAACCCGCACTGATTGCCAACCTTCACTGATTCCCAACCCGCACTGATTGCCAACCTTCACTGATTCCCAACCTTCACTCATTCCCAACCTTCACTCATTCCCAACCTGCACTGATTCCCAACCTGCACTGATTCCCAACCTGCACTGATTCCCAACCTGCACTGATTCCCGACCCAACCTGCATTGATTCCCAACCTGCACTGATTCCCAACTTTCACTGATTCCTAACCTTCACTGATTCCCAAACCGCACTGATTCCCAACCCGCACTGATTCCCAACCTGCACTGATTCCAATCCCGCACTCATTCCCAACCTGCACTGATTCCCAACCTGCACTGATTCCCAACCCGCACTGATTCCCAACCCGCACTGATTCCCAACCCGCACTGATTCCCAACCCGCACTGATTCCCAATCTTCACTGATTCCCAACCCGCACTGATTCCCAACCCTCACTGATTCCCAACCCGCACGGATTCCCAACCGAACCCGCACTGATTCCCAACCTTCACTGATTCCCAACCCGCACTGATTCTCATCCCACACTGATTCCCAACGTTCACTGATTCCCGACCTTCAACGATTTCCAACCCGCACTGATTCCCAACCTTCACTGTTTCCCACCCCACACTGATTCCCAACATTCACTGATTCCCAACCCGCACTGATTCCCAACCCACACTGATTCCCAACCCGCACTGATTCCCAACCCGCACTGATTCCCAACCCAACCCACACTGATTCCCAACCCGCACTCATTCCCAACTTGCACTCATTCCCAACCTTCGCTGATTCCCAACCCTCACTTATTCCCAACCCGCACTGATTCCCAACCTTCACATTTTCCCAACCTTCACTGATTCCCAACCCGCACTGATTCCCAACCATCACTGATTCCCCACCCGCACTGATTCCCAACCCGAACTGATTCCCAACCTTCACGGATTCCCAACCTGCACTGATTCCCAACCTTCACCGATTCCCAAATTTCCAACTTTCCCAACCTGCATTGATTCCCAAACATCACTGATTCCCAACCCGCACTGATTCCCAACCTTCACTGATTCCCGACCCGCACTGATTCCCAACCTTCAATGATTCCCAACCTGCACTGATTCCCAACCCGAACTGATTCCCAACCTTCACCGGTTCCCAACCTGCACTGATTCCCAACCTTCACCGATTCCCAACCTGCACCGATTCCCAACCTGCACTGATTCCCAACCTGCACTGATTCCCAACCCGCACTGATTCCTAACCTGCACTGATTCCCAACCCGCACTGATTCCCAACCTTCACTGATTCCCAACCCGCATTGATTCCCTAACCGCACTGATTCCCAACCTTCACCGATTCCCAAATTTCACCGATTCCCAACCTGCACTGATTCCCAATCATCTCTGATTCCCAACCTGCACCGATTCCCAACCTTCACTGATTCCCCGCCCGCTCTGATTCCCAACCTTCACTGATTCCCAACCTTCACTGATTCCCATCCCGCACTGATTCCCAACCTGCACTGATTCCCGACCTTCAATTATTCCCAACCTGCATTGATTCCCAACCCTCACTGATTCCCAACCCGCACTGATTACCAACCCGCACTGATTCCCAACCCGCACTGATTCCCAACCCGCACTGATTCCCAACCCGCACTGATTCCCAACCTTCACTGATTCCCAGCCCGCACTGATTCTCAACCTGCACTGATTCCCAACCTGCACTGATTCCCAACCTTCACTGATTCCCAGCCCGCACTGATTCTCATCCCGCACTCATTCCCAACCTTCACAGATTCCCGACCTTCACTGATTCCCGACCTTCACTGATTGCCAACCTTCACTGATTGCCAACCTTCACTGATTCCGAACCCGCAATTTTTCCCATCCCGCACTGATTCCCAACCCGCACTGATTCCCAACCCGCAGTGATTCCCAACCCGCACTGATTCCCAACCCAACCCACACTGATTCCCATACCGCACTAATTGCCCACCCGCACTCATTCCCAACCTTCACTGATTCCCAACCCGCACTGATTCCCAGCCCGCACTGATTCCCAACCTGCACTGATTCCCATCCCAACCCACACTGATTCCCAACCCGCACTGATTCCCAACCCGCACTGATTCCCAACCTTCACTGATTCCCAACCCGCACTGATTCCCAACCCGCACTGATTCCCAACCGGCACTGATTCCCAACCTTCACTGATTCCCAGCCTTCACTCGTTCCCAACCTGCACTGATTCCCAACCCGCACTGATACCCAACCTTCACCGATTCCCAAATTTCAACGATTCCCAACCTGCTCTGATTCCCAACCCGCACTGATTCCCAACCCGCACTGATTCCCAACCTTCACTGATTCCCAACCTTCACTGATTCCCAACCCGCACTGATTCCCAACCTTCACTGATTCCCAACCTGCACTGATTCCCAACCCGCACTGATTCCCAACCTTCACTGATTCCCAACCCGCACTGATTCCCAACCCGCACTGATTCCCAACCCGCACTGATTCCCAACCCACTGATTCCCAACCGCACTGATTCCCAACCTGCACTGATTCCCAACCTTCACTGATTCCCAACCCGCACTGATTCCCAACCTTCACTGATTCCCAACCTGCACTGATTCCCAGCCCGCACTGATTCCCACCTGCACTGATTTCCATCCCAACCCACACTGGATTCCCAACCCGGCACTGATTCCCAACCCGCACTGATTCCAACCTGCACTGATTCCCAACCGCACTGATTCCCAACCCGCACGGATTCCCAACCCGCACTGATTCCCAACCTTCACTGATTCCCAGCCTTCACTCGTTCCCAACCTGCACTGATTCCCAACCCGCACTGATCCCAACCTTCACCGATTCCCAAATTTCAACGATTCCCAACCTGCTCTGATTCCCAACCATCACTGATTCCCAACCCGCACTGATTCCCAACCTTCACTGATTCCCAACCTTCACTGATTCCCGACCCGCACTGATTCCCAACCTTCACTGATTCCCAGTCTGCACTGATTCCCAACCCGCACTGATTCCCAACCTTCACTGATTCCCATCCCGCACTGATTCCCAACCCGCACTGATTCCCGACCCGCACTGATTCCCAACCCGAACTGATTCCCAACCTTCACTGATTCCCAACCTGCACTAATTCCCAACCTTCACTGATTCCCAACCTGCTCTGATTCCCAACCTTCACCGATTCCGAACCTGCACTCATTCCCAACCTGCTCTGACTCCCAACCCGCACTGATTCCCAACCTGCAATGATTCCCAACCTTCACTTTTTCCCAACCTTCACTGATTCCCAACCCGCACTGATTCCCAACCATCACTGATTCCCCACCCGCACTGATTCCCAACCCGAACTGATTCCCAACCTTCACGGATTCCCAACCTGCACTGATTCCCAACCTTCACCGATTCCCAAATTTCCACCTTTCCCAACCTGCATTGATTCCCAAACATCACTGATTCCCAACCCGCACTGATTCCCAACCTTCACTGATTCCCGACCCGCACTGATTCCCAACCTTCAATGATTCCCAACCTGCACTGATTCCCAACCCGAACTGATTCCCAACCTTCACCGGTTCCCAACCTGCACTGATTCCCAACCTTCACCGATTCCCAACCTGCACCGATTCCCAACCTGCACTGATTCCCAACCTGCACTGATTCCCAACCCGCACTGATTCCTAACCTGCACTGATTCCCAACCCGCACTGATTCCCAACCTTCACTGATTCCCAACCCGCATTGATTCCCTAACCGCACTGATTCCCAACCTTCACCGATTCCCAAATTTCACCGATTCCCAACCTGCACTGATTCCCAATCATCTCTGATTCCCAACCTGCACCGATTCCCAACCTTCACTGATTCCCCGCCCGCTCTGATTCCCAACCTTCACTGATTCCCAACCTTCACTGATTCCCATCCCGCACTGATTCCCAACCTGCACTGATTCCCGACCTTCAATTATTCCCAACCTGCATTGATTCCCAACCCTCACTGATTCCCAACCCGCACTGATTACCAACCCGCACTGATTCCCAACCCGCACTGATTCCCAACCCGCACTGATTCCCAACCCGCACTGATTCCCAACCTTCACTGATTCCCAGCCCGCACTGATTCTCAACCTGCACTGATTCCCAACCTGCACTGATTCCCAACCTTCACTGATTCCCAGCCCGCACTGATTCTCATCCCGCACTCATTCCCAACCTTCACAGATTCCCGACCTTCACTGATTCCCGACCTTCACTGATTGCCAACCTTCACTGATTGCCAACCTTCACTGATTCCGAACCCGCAATTTTTCCCATCCCGCACTGATTCCCAACCCGCACTGATTCCCAACCCGCAGTGATTCCCAACCCGCACTGATTCCCAACCCAACCCACACTGATTCCCATACCGCACTAATTGCCCACCCGCACTCATTCCCAACCTTCACTGATTCCCAACCCGCACTGATTCCCAGCCCGCACTGATTCCCAACCTGCACTGATTCCCATCCCAACCCACACTGATTCCCAACCCGCACTGATTCCCAACCCGCACTGATTCCCAACCTTCACTGATTCCCAACCCGCACTGATTCCCAACCCGCACTGATTCCCAACCCGCACTGATTCCCAACCTTCACTGATTCCCAGCCTTCACTCGTTCCCAACCTGCACTGATTCCCAACCCGCACTGATACCCAACCTTCACCGATTCCCAAATTTCAACGATTCCCAACCTGCTCTGATTCCCAACCATCACTGATTCCCAACCCGCACTGATTCCCAACCTTCACTGATTCCCAACCTTCACTGATTCCCGACCCGCACTGATTCCCAACCTTCACTGATTCCCAGTCTGCACTGATTCCCAACCCGAACTGATTCCCAACCTTCACTGATTCCCATCCCGCACTGATTCCCGACCCGCACTGATTCCCGACCCGCACTGATTCCCAACCCGAACTGATTCCCAACCTTCACTGATTCCCAACCTGCACTAATTCCCAACCTTCACTGATTCCCAACCTGCTCTGATTCCCAACCTTCACCGATTCCGAACCTGCACTCATTCCCAACCTGCTCTGACTCCCAACCCGCACTGATTCCCAACCTGCAATGATTCCCAACCTGCACTGATTCCCAACCTTCACTGATTCCCAACCCGCGCTCATTCCCAACCCTCACTGATTCCCAACCCTCACTGATTCCCAACCCTCACTGATTCCCAACCGTCACCGATTCCCAAATTTCACTGATTCCCACCCCGCACTGATTCCCAACCCTCACTGATTCCCAACCTTCACTGATTCCTAACCCGCACTGATTCTCAACCTGCACTGATTCCCAACCTGCACTGATTCCCAACCTTCACTGATTCCCAACCCACACTGATTCTCATCCCGCACTGATTCCCGACCTTCACTGATTGCCAACCTTCACTGATTGCCAACCTTCACTGATTCCTGACCCGCACTGATTCCCAACCCGCACTGATTCCCAACCCGCACTGATTCCCAACGCGCACTGATTCCCAACCTGCACTGATTCCCAACCCGCACTGATTCCCAACCCGCACTGATTCCCAACCCAACCCACACTGATTCCCAACCCGCACTCATTCCCAACCTTCACTCATTCCCAACCTTCACTGATTCCCAACCTTCACTGATTCCCAACCCGCACTGATTCCCAACCTGCACTGATTCCCATCCCAACCCACACTGATTCCCAACCCGCACTCATTCCCAACCCGCACTCATTCCCAACCCGCACTCATTCCCAACCCGCACTCATTCCCAACCTT
This sequence comes from Carcharodon carcharias, assembly GCF_017639515.1. Taxonomy (NCBI): domain Eukaryota; kingdom Metazoa; phylum Chordata; class Chondrichthyes; order Lamniformes; family Lamnidae; genus Carcharodon; species Carcharodon carcharias. Next base: position 202,055,596 of record NC_054470.1, on the reverse strand, counting down.
CACTGATTCCCAACCTTCACTGATTCCCAACCTTCACTGATTCCCAACATTCACTGATTCCCAACCCGCACTGATTCCCAACCCACACTGATTCCCAGCCCGCACTGATTCCCAACCCGCACTGATTCCCAACCCAACCCACACTGATTCCCAATCCGCACTCATTCCCAACTTGCACTCATTCCCAACCTTCACTGATTCCCAACCCTCACTTATTCCCAACCCGCACTGATTCCCAACCTTCACTTATTCCCAACCTTCACTGATTCCCAACCCGCACTGATTCCCAACCATCACTGATTCCCCACCCGCACTGATTCCCAACCCGAACTGATTCCCAACCTTCACGGATTCCCAACCTGCACTGATTCCCAACCTTCACCGATTCCCAAATTTCCACCTTTCCCAACCTGCATTGATTCCCAAACATCACTGATTCCCAACCCGCACTGATTCCCAACCTTCACTGATTCCCGACCCGCACTGATTCCCAACCTTCACTGATTCCCAACCTGCACTGATTCCCAACCCGAACTGATTCCCAACCTTCACCGGTTCCCAACCTGCACTGATTCCCAACCTTCACCGATTCCCAACCTGCACCGATTCCCAACCTGCACTGATTCCCAACCTGCACTGATTCCCAACCCGCACTGATTCCTAACCTGCACTGATTCCCAACCCGCACTGATTCCCAACCTTCACTGATTCCCAACCCGCACTGATTCCCTACCCGCACTGATTCCCAACCTTCACCGATTCCCAAATTTCACCGATTCCCAACCTGCACTGATTCCCAATCATCTCTGATTCCCAACCTGCACCGATTCCCAACCTTCACTGATTCCCCGCCCGCTCTGATTCCCAACCTTCACTGATTCCCAACGTTCACTGATTCCCATCCCGCACTGATTCCCAACCTGCACTGATTCCCGACCTTCAATTATTCCCAACCTGCATTGATTCCCAACCCTCACTGATTCCCAACCCTCACTGATTCCCAACCCGCACTGATTACCAACCCGCACTGATTCCCAACCCTCACTGATTCCCAACCCGCACTGATTCCCAACCCGCACTGATTCCCAACCCTCACTGATTCCCAACCCGCACTGATTCCCAACCCGCACTGATTACCAACCCGCACTGATTCCCAACCCTCACTGATTCCCAACCCGCACTGATTCCCAACCCGCACTGATTCCCAACCTTCACTGATTCCCAACCCGCACTGATTCCCAACCCGCACTGATTCCCAACCTTCACTGATTCCCAACCCGCACTGATTCTCAACCTGCACTGATTCCCAACCTGCACTGATTCCCAACCTTCACTGATTCCCAGCCCGCACTGATTCTCATCCCGCACTGATTCCCAACCTTCACAGATTCCCAACCTTCACTGATTCCCGACCTTCACTGATTGCAAACCTTCACTGATTGCCAACCTTCACTGATTCCCAACCCGCAATTTTTCCCATCCCGCACTGATTCCCAACCCGCACTGATTCCCAACCCGCACTGATTCCCAACCCGCACTGATACCCAACCCAACCCACACTGATTCCCATACCGCACTAATTGCCCACCCGCACTCATTCCCAACCTTCACTGATTCCCAACCCGCACTGATTCCCAACCCGCACTGATTCCCAACCTGCACTGATTCCCAACCCGCACTGATTCCCAACCCGCACTGATTCCCAACCTGCTCTGATTCCCAACCATCACTGATTCCCAACCCGCACTGATTCCCAACCTTCACTGATTCCCAACCTTCACTGATTCCCGACCCGCACTGATTCCCAACCTTCACTGATTCCCAGCCTGCACTGATTCCCAACCCGAACTGATTCCCAACCTTCACTGATTCCCATCCCGCACTGATTCCCGACCCGCACTGATTCCCGACCCGCACTGATTCCCAACCCGAACTGATTCCCAACCTTCACTGATTCCCAACCTGCACTAATTCCCAACCTTCACTGATTCCCAACCTGCTCTGATTCCCAAACTTCACCGATTCCGAACCTGCACTCATTCCCAACCTGCTCTGACTCCCAACTCGCACTGATTCCCAACCTGCACTGATTCCCAACCTGCACTGATTCCCAACCTTCACTGATTCCCAACCCGCGCTTATTCCCAACCCTCACTGATTCCCAACCCTCACTGATTCCCAACCCTCACTGATTCCCAAATTTCACTGATTCCCAACCCGCACTGATTCCCAACCCTCACTGATTCCCAACCTTCACTGATTCCTATTCCGCACTGATTCTCAACCTGCACTGATTCACAACCTGCACTGATTCCCAACCTTCACTGATTCCCAACCCACACTGATTCTCATCCCGCACTGATTCCCGACCTTCACTGATTGCCAACCTTCACTGATTGCCAACCTTCACTGTTTCCTGACCCGCACTGATTCCCAACCCGCACTGATTCCCAACCCGCACTGATTCCCAACGCGCACTGATTCCCAACCTGCACTGATTCCCAACCCGCACTGATTCCCAACCCGCACTGATTCCCAACCCAACCCACACTGATTCCCAACCCGCACTCATTCCCAACCTTCACTCATTCCCAACCTTCACTGATTCCCAACCTTCACTGATTCCCAACCCGCACTGATTCCCAACCTGCACTGATTCCCATCCCAACCCACACTGATTCCCAACCCGCACTCATTCCCAACCCGCACTCATTCCCAACCCGCACTCATTCCCAACCCGCACTCATTCCCAACCTTCACTGATTCCCAACCTTCACTGATTCCCAACCTTCACTGATTCCCAACCTGCACTGATTCCCAACCCGCACTGATTCCCAACCCGCACTGATTCCCAAACCTCACTGATTCCCAACCCGCACTCCTTCCCAACCTGCACTTATTCCCAACTCAACCCACACTGATTCCCAACCCGCACTGTATCCCATCCCGCACTCATTCCCAACCTTCAGTTTCCCAACCTTCACTGATTCCCAACCTGCACTGATTCCCAACCTGCACTGATTCCCAACCTTCACTGATTCCCAACCTGCACTCATTCCCAACCTTCACTGATTCCCAACCCGCACTGATTCCCAACCTTCACATATTCCCAACCCGCACTGATTCCCAACCTGCACTCATTCCCAGCCTTGACTGATTCCCAACCCGCACTGATTCCCAATCTTCACTGATTCCCAACCTTCACTGATTCCCGACCCGCACTGATTCCCAACCTTCATTGATTCCCAACCTGCACTGATTACCAACCCGAACTGATTCCCAACTTTCACTGATTCCCAACCCGCTCTGATTCCCGACCCGCACTGATTCCCAACCCGAACTGATTCCCAACCTTCACGGATTCCCAACCTGCTCTAATTCCCAACCTTCATTGATTCCCAACCCGCACTGATTCCCAACCTGCACTGATTCCCAACCTTCACTGATTCCCAACCTTCACTGATTCCCAACCTGCACTGATTCCCAACCTGCACTGATTCCCAACCCTCACTGATTCCCAACCTGCACTGATTCCCACCCTTCACTGATTCCCGACCTTCACTGGCTCCCGACCTTCACTGATTCCCACCCTTCACTGATTCCCAAACTGCACTGATTCCCTACCCTCACTGATTCCCAACCCGCACTGATTCCCAACCTTCACTGATTCCCAACCTTCACTGATTCCCAACCTTCACTGATTCCCAACCCGCACTGATTGCCAACCTTCACTGATTGCCAACCTTCACTCATTGCCAACCTTCACTGATTCCCAACCCGCACTGATTCCCAACCCGCACTGATTCCCAACCCGCACTGATTCCCAACCCGCACTGATTCCCAACCTGCACTGATTCCCAACCTGCACTGATTCCCGACCCAACCTGCATTGATTCCCAACCTGCACTGATTCCCAACCTTCACCGATTCCCAGCCTTCACCGATTCCCAACCTCCACTGATTCCCAACCCGCACTGATTGCCAACCTTCACTGATTCCCAACCCGCACTGATTGCCAACCTTCACTGATTGCCAACCTTCACTCATTCCCAACCTTCACTCATTCCCAACCTGCACTCATTCCCAACCTGCACTGATTCCCAACCTGCACTGATTCCCAACCTGCACTGATTCCCAACCTGCACTGATTCCCGACCCAACCTGCATTGATTCCCAACCTGCACTGAGTCCCAACTTTCAATGATTCCTAACCTTCACTGATTCCCAAACCGCACTGATTCCCAACCCGCACTGATTCCCAACCTGCACTGATTCCCATCCCGCACTCATTCCCAACCTGCACTGATTCCCAACCTGCACTGATTCCCAACCTGCACTCATTCCCTACCCGCACTGATTCCCAACCCGCACTGATTCCCAACCCGCACTGATTCCCAATCTTCACTGATTCCCAACCCGCACTGATTCCCAACCCTCACTGATTCCCCACCCGCACGGATTCCCAACCGAACCCGCACTGATTTCCAACCTTCACTGATTCCCAAACCGCACTCATTCTCATCCCACACTGATTCCCAACGTTCACTGATTCCCGACCTTCACCGATTTCCAACCCGCACTGATTCCCAACCTTCACTGATTCCCAAACCGCACTGATTCCCAACATTCACTGATTCCCAACCTGCACTGATTCCCAACCCACACTGATTCCCAACCCGCACTGATTCCCAACCCGCACTGATTCCCAACCCAACCCACACTGATTCCCAACCCGCACTCATTCCCAACCTGCACTCATTCCCAACCTTAACTGATTCCCAACCCTCACTGATTCCCAACCCGCACCGATTCCCAACCTGCACTGATTCCCATCCCAACCCGCACTCATTCCCAACCTGCACTAATTCCCAACCTTCACTGATTCCCAACCCTCACTTATTCCCAACTCGCACTGATTCCCAACCTTCACTGATTCCCAACCTTCACTGATTCCCAACCCGCACTGATTCCCAACCATCACTGATTCCCTACCCGCACTGATTCCCAACCCGCACTGATTCCCAACCCACACTGATTCCCAACCTTCACTTATTCCCAACCCGCACTGATTCTCAACCTGCATTGATTCCCAACCTGCACTGATTCCCGACCCAACCTGCATTGATTCCCAACCTGCACTGATTCCCAACTTTCAATGATTCCTAACCTTCACTGATTCCCAAACCGCACTGATTCCCAACCTGCACTGATTCCCAACCTGCACTGATTCCCATCCCGCACTCATTCCCAACCTGCACTGATTCCCAACCCGCACTGATGCCCAACCTGCACTGATTCCCATCCCAACCCACACTGATTCCCAACCCGCACTCATTCCCAACCCGCACTCATTCCCAACCCGCACTCATTCCCAACCCGCACTCATTCCCAACCTTCACTGATTCCCAACCTTCACTGATTCCCAACCTTCACTGATTCCCAACATTCACTGATTCCCAACCCGCACTGATTCCCAACCCACACTGATTCCCAGCCCGCACTGATTCCCAACCCGCACTGATTCCCAACCCAACCCACACTGATTCCCAACCCGCACTCATTCCCAACTTGCACTCATTCCCAACCTTCACTGATTCCCAACCCTCACTTATTCCCAACCCGCACTGATTCCCAACCTTCACTTATTCCCAACCTTCACTGATTCCCAACCCGCACTGATTCCCAACCATCACTGATTCCCCACCCGCACTGATTCCCAACCCGAACTGATTCCCAACCTTCACGGATTCCCAACCTGCACTGATTCCCAACCTTCACCGATTCCCAAATTTCCACCTTTCCCAACCTGCATTGATTCCCAAACATCACTGATTCCCAACCCGCACTGATTCCCAACCTTCACTGATTCCCGACCCGCACTGATTCCCAACCTTCACTGATTCCCAACCTGCACTGATTCCCAACCCGAACTGATTCCCAACCTTCACTGGTTCCCAACCTGCACTGATTCCCAACCTTCACCGATTCCCAACCTGCACCGATTCCCAACCTGCACTGATTCCCAACCTGCACTGATTCCCAACCCGCACTGATTCCTAACCTGCACTGATTCCCAACCCGCACTGATTCCCAACCTTCACTGATTCCCAACCCGCACTGATTCCCTACCCGCACTGATTCCCAACCTTCACCGATTCCCAAATTTCACCGATTCCCAACCTGCACTGATTCCCAATCATCTCTGATTCCCAACCTGCACCGATTCCCAACCTTCACTGATTCCCCGCCCGCTCTGATTCCCAACCTTCACTGATTCCCAACCTTCACTGATTCCCATCCCGCACTGATTCCCAACCTGCACTGATTCCCGACCTTCAATTATTCCCAACCTGCATTGATTCCCAACCCTCACTGATTCCCAACCCTCACTGATTCCCAACCCGCACTGATTACCAACCCGCACTGATTCCCAACCCTCACTGATTCCCAACCCGCACTGATTCCCAACCCGCACTGATTCCCAACCCTCACTGATTCCCAACCCGCACTGATTACCAACCCGCACTGATTCCCAACCCTCACTGATTCCCAACCCGCACTGATTCCCAACCCGCACTGATTCCCAACCTTCACTGATTCCCAACCCGCACTGATTCCCAACCCGCACTGATTCCCAACCTTCACTGATTCCCAACCCGCACTGATTCTCAACCTGCACTGATTCCCAACCTGCACTGATTCCCAACCTTCACTGATTCCCAGCCCGCACTGATTCTCATCCCGCACTGATTCCCAACCTTCACAGATTCCCAACCTTCACTGATTCCCGACCTTCACTGATTGCTAACCTTCACTGATTGCCAACCTTCACTGATTCCCAACCCGCAATTTTTCCCATCCCGCACTGATTCCCAACCCGCACTGATTCCCAACCCGCACTGATTCCCAACCCGCACTGATACCCAACCCAACCCACACTGATTCCCATACCGCACTAATTGCCCACCCGCACTCATTCCCAACCTTCACTGATTCCCAACCCGCACTGATTCCCAACCCGCACTGATTCCCAACCTGCACTGATTCCCAACCCGCACTGATTCCCAACCCGCACTGATTCCCAACCTGCTCTGATTCCCAACCATCACTGATTCCCAACCTTCACTGATTCCCAACCTTCACTGATTCCCGACCCGCACTGATTCCCAACCTTCACTGATTCCCAGCCTGCACTGATTCCCAACCCGAACTGATTCCCAACCTTCACTGATTCCCATCCCGCACTGATTCCCGACCCGCACTGATTCCCGACCCGCACTGATTCCCAACCCGAACTGATTCCCAACCTTCACTGATTCCCAACCTGCACTAATTCCCAACCTTCACTGATTCCCAACCTGCTCTGATTCCCAACCTTCACCGATTCCGAACCTGCACTCATTCCCAACCTGCTCTGACTCCCAACTCGCACTGATTCCCAACCTGCACTGATTCCCAACCTGCACTGATTCCCAACCTTCACTGATTCCCAACCCGCGCTTATTCCCAACCCTCACTGATTCCCAACCCTCACTGATTCCCAACCCTCACTGATTCCCAAATTTCACTGATTCCCAACCCGCACTGATTCCCAACCCTCACTGATTCCCAACCTTCACTGATTCCTAACCCGCACTGATTCTCAACCTGCACTGATTCACAACCTGCACTGATTCCCAACCTTCACTGATTCCCAACCCACACTGATTCTCATCCCGCACTGATTCCCGACCTTCACTGATTGCCAACCTTCACTGATTGCCAACCTTCACTGTTTCCTGACCCGCACTGATTCCCAACCCGCACTGATTCCCAACCCGCACTGATTCCCAACGCGCACTGATTCCCAACCTGCACTGATTCCCAACCCGCACTGATTCCCAACCCGCACTGATTCCCAACCCAACCCACACTGATTCCCAACCCGCACTCATTCCCAACCTTCACTCATTCCCAACCTTCACTGATTCCCAACCTTCACTGATTCCCAACCCGCACTGATTCCCAACCTGCACTGATTCCCATCCCAACCCACACTGATTCCCAACCCGCACTCATTCCCAACCCGCACTCATTCCCAACCCGCACTCATTCCCAACCCGCACTCATTCCCAACCTTCACTGATTCCCAACCTTCACTGATTCCCAACCTTCACTGATTCCCAACCTGCACTGATTCCCAACCCGCACTGATTCCCAACCCGCACTGATTCCCAAACCTCACTGATTCCCAACCCGCACTCCTTCCCAACCTGCACTTATTCCCAACTCAACCCACACTGATTCCCAACCCGCACTGTATCCCATCCCGCACTCATTCCCAACCTTCAGTTTCCCAACCTTCACTGATTCCCAACCTGCACTGATTCCCAACCTGCACTGATTCCCAACCTTCACTGATTCCCAACCTGCACTCATTCCCAACCTTCACTGATTCCCAACCCGCACTGATTCCCAACCTTCACATATTCCCAACCCGCACTGATTCCCAACCTGCACTCATTCCCAGCCTTGACTGATTCCCAACCCGCACTGATTCCCAATCTTCACTGATTCCCAACCTTCACTGATTCCCGACCCGCACTGATTCCCAACCTTCATTGATTCCCAACCTGCACTGATTACCAACCCGAACTGATTCCCAACCTTCACTGATTCCCAACCCGCTCTGATTCCCGACCCGCACTGATTCCCAACCCGAACTGATTCCCAACCTTCACGGATTCCCAACCTGCTCTAATTCCCAACCTTCATTGATTCCCAACCCGCACTGATTCCCAACCTGCACTGATTCCCAACCTTCACTGATTCCCAACCTTCACTGATTCCCAACCTGCACTGATTCCCAACCTGCACTGATTCCCAACCCTCACTGATTCCCAACCTGCACTGATTCCCACCCTTCACTGATTCCCGACCTTCACTGGCTCCCGACCTTCACTGATTCCCACCCTTCACTGATTCCCAAACTGCACTGATTCCCTACCCTCACTGATTCCCAACCCGCACTGATTCCCAACCTTCACTGATTCCCAACCTTCACTGATTCCCAACCTTCACTGATTCCCAACCCGCACTGATTGCCAACCTTCACTGATTGCCAACCTTCACTCATTGCCAACCTTCACTGATTCCCAACCCGCACTGATTCCCAACCCGCACTGATTCCCAACCCGCACTGATTCCCAACCTGCACTGATTCCCAACCTGCACTGATTCCCGACCCAACCTGCATTGATTCCCAACCTGCACTGATTCCCAACCTTCACCGATTCCCAGCCTTCACCGATTCCCAACCTCCACTGATTCCCAACCCGCACTGATTGCCAACCTTCACTGATTCCCAACCCGCACTGATTGCCAACCTTCACTGATTGCCAACCTTCACTCATTCCCAACCTTCACTCATTCCCAACCTGCACTCATTCCCAACCTGCACTGATTCCCAACCTGCACTGATTCCCAACCTGCACTGATTCCCAACCTGCACTGATTCCCGACCCAACCTGCATTGATTCCCAACCTGCACTGAGTCCCAACTTTCAATGATTCCTAACCTTCACTGATTCCCAAACCGCACTGATTCCCAACCCGCACTGATTCCCAACCTGCACTGATTCCCATCCCGCACTCATTCCCAACCTGCACTGATTCCCAACCTGCACTGATTCCCAACCTGCACTCATTCCCTACCCGCACTGATTCCCAACCCGCACTGATTCCCAACCCGCACTGATTCCCAATCTTCACTGATTCCCAACCCGCACTGATTCCCAACCCTCACTGATTCCCCACCCGCACGGATTCCCAACCGAACCCGCACTGATTTCCAACCTTCACTGATTCCCAAACCGCACTCATTCTCATCCCACACTGATTCCCAACGTTCACTGATTCCCGACCTTCACCGATTTCCAACCCGCACTGATTCCCAACCTTCACTGATTCCCAACCCGCACTGATTCCCAACATTCACTGATTCCCAACCTGCACTGATTCCCAACCCACACTGATTCCCAACCCGCACTGATTCCCAACCCGCACTGATTCCCAACCCAACCCACACTGATTCCCAACCCGCACTCATTCCCAACCTGCACTCATTCCCAACCTTAACTGATTCCCAACCCTCACTGATTCCCAACCCGCACCGATTCCCAACCTGCACTGATTCCCATCCCTACCCACACTGATTCCCAACCCGCACTCATTCCCAACCTGCACTAATTCCCAACCTTCACTGATTCCCAACCCTCACTTATTCCCAACTCGCACTGATTCCCAACCTTCACTGATTCCCAACCTTCACTGATTCCCAACCCGCACTGATTCCCAACCATCACTGATTCCCTACCCGCACTGATTCCCAACCCGCACTGATTCCCAACCCACACTGATTCCCAACCTTCACTTATTCCCAACCCGCACTGATTCTCAACCTGCATTGATTCCCAACCTGCACTGATTCCCGACCCAACCTGCATTGATTCCCAACCTGCACTGATTCCCAACTTTCAATGATTCCTAACCTTCACTGATTCCCAAACCGCACTGATTCCCAACCTGCACTGATTCCCAACCTGCACTGATTCCCATCCCGCACTCATTCCCAACCTGCACTGATTCCCAACCTGCACTGATTCCCAACCTGCACTCATTCCCAACCCGCACTGCTTCCCAACCCGCACTGATTCCCAACCCGCACTGATTCCCAATCTTCACTGATTCCCAACCCGCACTGATTCCCAACCCTCTCTGATTCCCAACCCGCACGGATTCCCAACCAAACCCGCACTGATTCCCAACCTTCACTGATTCCCAACCCGCACTGATTCTCATCCCACACTGATTCCCAACGTTCACTGATTCCCGACCTTCACCGATTTCCAACCCGCACTGATTCCCAACCTTCACTGATTCCCAACCCGCACTGATTCCCAACCTTCACTGATTCCCAACCCGCACTGATTCCCAACCCACACTGATTCCCAACCCGCACTGATTCCCAACCCGCACTGATTCCCAACGCAACCCACACTGATTCGCAACCAGCACTCATTCCCAACCTGCACTCATTCCCAACCTTCACTGATTCCCAACCTTCACTGATTCCCAACCCGTACCGATTCCCAACCCGCACCGATTCCCACCCTGCACTGATTCCCATCCCTACCCACACTGATTCCCAACCCGCACTCATTCCCAACCTGCACTAATTCCCAACCTTCACTGATTCCCAACCCTCACTTATTCCCAACCCGCACTGATTCCCAACCTTCACTGATTCCCAACCTTCACTGATTCCCAACCCGCACTGATTCCCAACCATCACTGATTCCCCACCCGCACTGATTCCCAACCCGAACTGATTCCCAACCTTCACGGATTCCCAACCTGCACTGATTCCCAACCTGCACTGATTCCCAACCTTCACCGATTCCCAAATTTCAACCTTTCCCAACCTGCATTGATTCCCAACCATCACTGATTCCCAACCCGCACTGATTCCCAACCTTCACTGATTCCCGACCCGCACTGATTCCCAACCTTCACTGATTCCCAACCTGCACTGATTCCCAACCCGAACTGTTTCCCAACCTTCACTGATTCCCAATCCGCACTGATTCCCAACCTTCACCGGTTCCCAACCTGCACTGATTCCCAACCTTCACGGATTCCCAACCTGCACTGATTCCCAACCTGCACTGATTCCCAACCTGCACTGATTCCCAACCCGCACTGATTCCCAACTTTCACTGATTCCCAACCCGCACTGATTCCCAACCCGCACTGATTCGCAACCTTCACCGATTCCCAAATTTCACCGATTCCCAACCTGCACTGATTCCCAACCATCTCTGATTCCCAACCTGCACCGATTCCCAACTTGCACCCATTCCCAACCCACACTGATTACCAACCCTCACTGATTCCCAGCCCGCACTGATTCCCAACCTTCACGGATTCCCCGCCCGCACTGATTCCCAACCTTCACTGATTCCCAACCTTCACTGATTCCCATCCCGCACTGATTCCCGACCTGCACTGATTCCCGACCTTCACTTATTCCCAACCTGCATTGATTCCCAACCCTCACTGATTCCCAACCCGCACTGATTACCAACCCGCACTGATTCCCAACCCTCACTGATTCCCAACCCGCACTGATTCCCAACCCGCACTGATTCCCAACCTTCACTGATTCCCAACCTTCACTGATTCCCAACCCGCACTGATTCTCAACCTGCACTGATTTCCAACTTGCACTGATTCCCAACCTTCACTGATTCTCATCCCGCACTGTTTCTCATCCCGCACTGATTCCCAACCTTCACAGATTCCCAACCTTCACTGATTCCCGACCTTCACTGATTGCCAACCTTCACTGATTGCCAACCTTCACTGATTCCCAACCCGCACTTTTTCCCATCCCGCACTGATTCCCAACCCGCACTGATTCCCTACCCGCACTGATTCCCAACCCAACCCACACTGATTCCCATCCCACACTAATTCCCCAACCGCACTCATTCCCAACCTTCACTGATTCCCAACCCGCACTGATTCCCAACCCGCACTGATTTCCAACCTGCACTGATTCCCATCCCACCCCACACTGATTCCCAACCCGCACTCATTCCCAACCTTCACTGATTCCCAACCTTCACTGATTGCCAACCTTCATGATTCCCAACCTGCATTGATTCCCAATTCTGCTCTGATTCCCAACCTTCACTGATTCCCAACCCGCACTGATTACCAACCCGCACTGATTCCCAACCCGCACTGATTCCCAACCCGCACTGATTCCCAACCTTCACTGATTCCCAACCTTCACTGATTCCCAACCTTCACTCATTCCCAACCTGCACTGATTCCCAACCCGCACTCATTCCCAACCTGCAGTAATTCCCAACTTAACCCACACTGATTCCCAACCCGCACTGTTTCCCAACCCGCACTGATTCCCAACCTTCACCGATTCCCAACCTGCACTGATTCCCAACCCGCACTGATTCCCAACCTTCACCGATTCCCAACCTGCACTGATTCCCAACCCGCACTGCTTCCCAACCTTCACTGATTCCCTACCTTCACTGATTCCCAACGTGCACTGATTCCCAACCTGCACTGATTCCCAACCTGCACTGATTCCCAACCCGCACTGATTCCCAACCTTCACTCATTCCCAACCTTCACTGATTCCCAACCTTCACTTATTCCCTACCTGCATTGATTCCCAACCCGCACTGTTTCCCAACCCGCACTGATTCCCAACCCGCACTGATTCCCAACCTTCACTGATTCCCAACCCGCACTGATTTCCAACCCGCACTGATTCACAACCTTCACTGATTCCCATCCCGCACTCATTCCCATCCCGCACTGATTCCCAACCTTCACTGATTCCCGACCCGCACTGATTCCCGACCCGCACTGATTCCCAACTCGCACTGATTCCCAACTCGCACTGATTCCCAACCTTCACTGATTCCCAAACCGCTCTGATTCCCAACCCGCACTGATTCCCAACTCGCACTGATTCCCAACTCGCACTGATTCCCAACCCGCACTGATTCCCAACTCACACTGATTCCCAACCCGCACTGATTCCCAACCCGCACTGATTCCCAACCCGCACTGGTTCCCAACCCGCACTGGTTCCCAACCTTCACTGATTCCCAACCCGCACTGATTCCCAACCCGCACTGATTCTTAACCTTCACTGATTCCCAACCTGCACTGATTCCCAACCCGCACTGATTCCCAACCCGCACTGATTTCCAACCCGCACTGATTCCCAACCTTCACTGATTCCCAACCCGCATTGATTCCCAACCTGCACTGATTCCCAACCTGCACTGATTCCCAACCTGCACTGATTCCCAACCCGCACTGATTCCCAACCCGCACTGATTCCCAACCTGCCCTGATTCCCAACCTTCACTGATTCCCCACCTGCACTGCCCCAACATCTACCCAAATGTCAACATGGCTGCTGGAAACGTTGAGCACCTCATCTGGTCATACAGCTGATTTTTGTTCTTTGGAACTTACTGACTGCAAATAGACTGCAGGGCTTTCTTACAAAACAACAGTGATTGCTCTTCGCATCAGGTTCCTCAGCTGTGAAACGCTGAAGGTGTTGTGTATGTGCAGGTTCTTACTATCTTTCCCATACATTTCAAAGAACTTTAGCTAGAGTACCTGATTTAAAGAAGGTACCTGACTGTGGAGGTAAATGAGGTAGATATTTTCATGCACAACCATGACATAAATGAACCATTTTATGATAGGGTTGATTGAGGGAGGAATGTTAGTTCATTGGGATCTTTAATATTCACCAAGGCTCCTTCGACAGTACCTTCCAAACCCACGACCACTACCATCTAGAAGGACAAGAGCAGCAGATAGATGGGAACACCACCACCTGGAAATTCCCCTCCAAGTCACTCACCATCCTGACTTGGAAATATATCACCGTTCCTTCACTGTCGCTGGGTCTAAATCCTGGAACTCCCTCCCTAACAGCACTGTGGGTGTACCTACACCACATGGACTGCAGCGGTTCAAGAAGGCAGCACAGCATGATCTTCTCAAGGGCAACTAGGGATGGGCAATAAATGCTGGCCCTGCCAGCAAAGCCCACATCCCGTGAGTGAATGGAAAAAAATTAATTAATATCCACAGAAACAGACAGTTAAGATCTTCCATCTTAGCCAAAGCTAAACGTAATTACAGTCTAGACTGTGTGCAGAGGCCCTGTAGTGGGGCTAATTAGAGGTTTCTACTCAAATCCTGTCCCTATCCTGTCCTCGCAGATCCTGAGAGAGCTGCTGCATTTGTTTACTTGCCGTGGTTTGATCTGTTTTCGTTTTGCAGGCTGATGAAGATGATGATTCTGCTGATGCTACTCCATGCCTTGCTGATTACCACAGGTTTCAGAGCTCTCATCCCAGCACCATGGAACAGGGCCGCCTGGAGTTTGCCTCCATGTTCGACACCCTCCATGCCAAGCAGGGGGAACAAGCAGACCATTGCGAGGCTAAACTCGGACAGATCCAGAACAGCCTGTTGACAGCCTGGAGCATGGTAGTTTCTGTGAAGGGCATAGAGGGTAAGGACCTGCTCCTTCAATACACAGTTCGGGCCTTACTGCAGTTTGCCTGCCTTCTACCATTTGTTCCAGCCACCCTCCTGAGCTCGGCCTTAAAGATGAAGAATAAAATGGTGAAGAAAACCCTGAGGAGGAGCCCTGGGATCTATAGGACTTTACAGCTCTTGCGCTACTGCCTAACTGTCCTGAACTGGGATGGGGTGCACAAACATTCACTGATACACGCAGTGAGACTCTCGGCGGACATTGTGAAGTTAATCCTCTCTCAGAAATTAGGACCAGCCTCATTCTCTCAGTCACTCCTCAGCAGTCTCTTGGCACTTAAGCTGGCATCTGTACATCTGGACACAGTGTACTCCCTCCAATCCCAGGCCTTCTTGGATCTCCCATGGGAGATGGTGTCTGATTCTGCCCAAGTGCCATTCGGTCCCAGGGAGAAGGGTTCTCTCCTCACGTTACTGGAGCAACCATCTCAAACTGTGCAAACCATCCAACAGCCATCACACAGGTAGGAGTAAGACTCACGTATCGATATAGACCATTGTCACACAGGAACAATACTCATCAATATAGACCATTGTCACACAGGAACAATTCTCATCAATATAGACCATTGTCACACAGGAACAATACTCATCAATATAGACCATTGTCACACAGGAACAATACTCATCAATATAGACCATTATCACACAGGAATAATACTCATCAATATAGACCATTGTCACACAGGAACAATACTCATCAATATAGACCATTGTCTCACAGGAACAGGCCTCACTCATCAATATAGACCATTTTCACACAGGAACAATACTCATAAATATACACCATTGTCTCACAGCAACAATACGCATCAATATAGACCATTGTCACACAGGAACAATACTCATCAATATAGACCATTGTCACACAGGAAAAATACACATCAATATAGACCATTGTCACACAGGAAAAATACACATCAATATAGACCATTGTCACACGGGAACAATACTCACCAATATAGACCATTGTCACACAGGAACAATACTCATCAATATAGACCATTGTCACACAGGAACAATACTCATCAATATAGACCATTGTCACACAGGAACAATACTCATCAATATAGACCATTGTCACACAGGAGCAATACTCATCAATATAGGCCATTGTCACACAGGAAAGATGCTCACTCATCAATATAGATCATTGTCACACAGGAACAATACTCATCAATATAGACCATTGTCACACAGGAACAATACTCATCAAGATAGACCATTGTCACACAGGAACAATACTCATCAATATAGACCTTTGTCACACAGGACCAATACTCATCAATATAGACCATTGTCACACAGGAACAGGCCTCACTCATCAATATAGACCATTGTCACACAGGAACAATACTCATCAATATAGACCATTGTCACACAGGAAAAATACACATCAATATAGACCATTGTCACACGGGAACAATACTCATCAATATAGACCATTGTCACACAGGAACAATACTCATCAATATAGACCATTGTCACACAGGAACAATACTCATCAATATAGACCATTGTCACACAGCAACAATACTCATCAATATAGGCCATTGTCACACAGGAAAGATGCTCACTCATCAATATAGACCATTGTCACACAGGAACAATACTCATCAATATAGACCATTGTCACACAGGAACAATACTCATCAAGATAGACCATTGTCACACAGGAACAATACTCATCAATATAGACCTTTGTCACACAGGACCAATACTCATCAATATAGACCATTGTCACACAGGAACAGGCCTCACTCATCAATATAGACCATTGTCACACAGGAACAATGCTCATCAATATAGACCATTGTCACACAGGAACAATACTCATCAATATAGACCATTGTCACAGAGGAAAAGGCCTCACTCATCAATATAGACCATTGTCACACAGGAACAGGCCTCACTCATCAATATAGACCATTGTCACACTGGAACAATACTCATCAACATAGACCATTGTCACACAGGAACAATACTCATCAATATAGACCATTGTCACACAGGAACAATACTCATCAATATAGACCTTTGTCACATAGGAACAATACTCATCAATATAGACCATTGTCACACAGGAACAATTCTCATCAATATAGACCATTGTCACACAGGAACAATACTCATCAATATAGACCATTGTCACACAGGAACAATACTCATCAATATAGACCATTATCACACAGGAATAATACTCATCAATATAGACCATTGTCACACAGGAACAATACTCATCAATATAGACCATTGTCTCACAGGAACAGGCCTCACTCATCAATATAGACCATTTTCACACAGGAACAATACTCATAAATATACACCATTGTCTCACAGCAACAATACGCATCAATATAGACCATTGTCACACAGGAACAATACTCATCAATATAGACCATTGTCACACAGGAAAAATACACATCAATATAGACCATTGTCACACGGGAACAATACTCACCAATATAGACCATTGTCACACAGGAACAATACTCATCAATATAGACCATTGTCACACAGGAACAATACTCATCAATATAGACCATTGTCACACAGGAACAATACTCATCAATATAGACCATTGTCACACAGGAACAATACTCATCAATATAGGCCATTGTCACACAGGAAAGATGCTCACTCATCAATATAGATCATTGTCACACAGGAACAATACTCATCAATATAGACCATTGTCACACAGGAACAATACTCATCAAGATAGACCATTGTCACACAGGAACAATACTCATCAATATAGACCTTTGTCACACAGGACCAATACTCATCAATATAGACCATTGTCACACAGGAACAGGCCTCACTCATCAATATAGACCATTGTCACACAGGAACAATACTCATCAATATAGACCATTGTCACACAGGAAAAATACACATCAATATAGACCATTGTCACACGGGAACAATACTCATCAATATAGACCATTGTCACACAGGAACAATACTCATCAATATAGACCATTGTCACACAGGAACAATACTCATCAATATAGACCATTGTCACACAGCAACAATACTCATCAATATAGGCCATTGTCACACAGGAAAGATGCTCACTCATCAACATAGACCATTGTCACACAGGAACAATACTCATCAATATAGACCATTGTCACACAGGAACAATACTCATCAAGATAGACCATTGTCACACAGGAACAATACTCATCAATATAGACCTTTGTCACACAGGACCAATACTCATCAATATAGACCATTGTCACACAGGAACAGGCCTCACTCATCAATATAGACCATTGTCACACAGGAACAATGCTCATCAATATAGACCATTGTCACACAGGAACAATACTCATCAATATAGACCATTGTCACAGAGGAAAAGGCCTCACTCATCAATATAGACCATTGTCACACAGGAACAGGCCTCACTCATCAATATAGACCATTGTCACACTGGAACAATACTCATCAACATAGACCATTGTCACACAGGAACAATACTCATCAATATAGACCATTGTCACACAGGAACAATACTCATCAATATAGACCTTTGTCACATAGGAACAATACTCATCAATATAGACCATTGTCACACAGGAACAATATTCATCAATATAGACCATTGTCACACAGGAGCAATACTCATCAATATAGACCATTGTCACACAGGAACGGTGCTCACTCATCAATTTTACACAAGGCATTTCATAAGGTGCCACATTAAAGATTATTGTGGAAAATAAAAATGCATGGTGTTGGGGTAACATATTAACAGAGGTAGAAGATCGGCTGACTGGCAGAAAGCAGAGAGTTTGCATAAATGGGTCTTTTTCGGATTGGCAGGATGTGGTGAGTGGAGGGGTATGTGCTTGGGCCTCAAATGTTTACTATTTATATCAGTGACTAAGATGAGGGGAGTAAAGACATGGTAGCTAAATTTGCAGATGACACAAAGATAGGTTGGAAAGTATGTTGCTAAGAGGACATGAGGTTGCAGATGGATATAGATAGGTTAAGTGAGTGGGCAAAGATCTGACAAATGGAGTTTAATGTAGGAAAATGTGAAGTTGTTCATTTTGGCAGGAAGAGCAAAAAAGCAGCGTGTTACTTAAATGGAGAACGGCTGCATAATTCTGAGTTGCAGAGGGATCTAGGTGTTCTAGGACATGAGTCACAAAAAGTTGCACTGGAGGGGGTGCAGAGGAGATTCACCAGGATGTTGCCTGGGATGAATTTTTTAAGATATGAAGAGAGGTTGGATAGACTTGGGTTGTTTTCGTTGGAGCAGAGAAGACTGAGGGGCGACCTGATCGAGGTGTACAAGATTATGAGGGGCATGGACAGGGTGGATAGGGAGCAGCTGTTCCCCTTAGTTGAAGGGTCAGTCACAAGGGGACATAAGTTCAAGGTGAGGGGCAGGAGGTTTAGGGGGGATGTGAGGAAAAACTTTTTTACCCAGAGGGTGGTGACAGTCTGGAATGCGCTGCCTGGGAAGGTGGTGGAGGCGGGTTGCCTCACATCCTTTAAAAAGTACCTGGATGAGCACTTGGCACATCATAACATTCAAGGCTATGGGCCAAGTGCTGGTAAATGGGATTAGGTAGGTAGGTCAGGTGTTTCTCACGTGTCAGTGCAGACTCGATGGGCTTAAGGGCCTCTTCTGCACTGTGATTCTGTGAAAAGTTAGTTTGCAGGTACAGCAAGTAATTAAGAAGGGCTAATGGAATGCTATCCTTTACTACGAGAGGAATTGAACATAAAACTAAGGATGTTATGCTTCAGTTATACAGGGCATTGGTGAGACCACACCTCAAATACTGTGTGTAGTTTTGGTCTCCTTATTTAAGGAAGGATGTAAATGTGTTGGAGACGGTTCAGAATAGGTTTACTAAATTGTTACCTGGAATGAGTGGGTTGTCTTATGAGGAAACGTTGGACAAACTGGGCTTGTTTCCACTGGAGTTTAAATGAGTGAAGGGTGATTTGATTGAAGTATACAAGATCCTGAACGGCCTTGACAAGGTGGATGTCAAAAGGATGTTTCCTCTTGTGGGTGAGTCCAAAACTAGGGGCACTGTTTTAAAATTAGGGGTCGCCCTTTTAGGACAGAGATGAGGAGAAATGTTTTCTCAGAGTGTTGTGCGACTTTGGAACTCTCAGCCTCAGAAGGCGGTGGAGGCGGGGTCATTGAATATTTTTAAGGCAGAGGTAGATAGATTCTCGTCAGGCAAGGGATTCAAAGCTTATCGGGGTTAGATGGGAATGTGGAAATTGGAACACAAGAAGATCAGCCATGATCTTATTGAATGGTGGAGCAGGCTCAAGGGGCCAAATGGTCTACCACTACTCCTGTTCCTATTTCTTATGTTCTTACTGACCATTATCACCCAGGTACGATGCTCACTCATCAATAGTTGCATTGGCTACAATCTTCAGCCAGAAGTGCTGAGTGGATGATCCATCTTGGCCTTGTCCAGAGGTCCCCAGCAACACAGATGCCAGTCTTCAGCCAATTCAATTCACTCCATGTGATATCATGAAATGGCTGAAGGCACTGGACACTGCAAAGGCCGAGGGCCCTGACAATATTCCAGCAATATTACTGAAGACTTGTGTTCCAGAACTTGCCGCACCCCTAGCCAAGCTGTTCCAGTACAGCTACAACACTGGCATCTACCCAGCTATGTGGAAAATTGCCCAGGTATGTCCTGCACACAAAAAGCAGGACAAATCCAATCTGGCCAATTACCACCCCATCAGTCTACTCTCCATCATCAGTAAAGTAATGGAAGGGGTCATCAACAGTGCTATCAAGCAGCACTTGCTTAGCAATAACCTGCTCACTGATGCCCAGTTTGGGTTCCGCCAGGACCACTGAGCTCCTGACCTCTTTGCAGCCTTGGTTCAAACATGGACAAAAGAGCTGAACTCCCGAGGTGAGGTGAGAGTGACTGCCCTTGACATCAAGGCAGCATTTGACTGAATGTGGCATCAAGGAGCCCTAGCAAAACTGGAGTCAATGGGAATCAGGGGATAACTCTCCATTGGTTGGAGTCAAACCGAGCACAAAGGAAGATGGTTGTGGTTGTTGGAGGTCAGTTATCTCAGCTCCAAGACATTATTGGACAGGTTCCTCAGGGTTAGTGGCCTCGGCCCAACCATCTTCAGCTGCACCATCAATGACCTTCCTTACATCCTAAGATCAGAATGTTCACTGATGATTGCACAATGTTTAGCATCATTCAAGACTTCTCAGATACTGAAGCAGTCCATGTCCAAATGCAGCATGACCTGAACAATATCCAGGCTTGGGCTGACAAGTGGCTATTACCATTGGCATCACACAAGTGCTAGGCAATATCCATCTACAACAAGAGAGAATCTAACCATCGCCCCTTGATGTTCAATGGCATTGCCATCGTTAAAACCCCCACTATCAACATCCAGGGGGATACCATTGGCTAGAAACTGAACTGGACCAGCCATATAAATAATGTGACTACAAGAGCAGGTCAGAGGCTAGGAATCATGCAATGAGTAACTCAGCTCCTGACTCCCCAAATCCTGTCCACCATCTGCAAGGCACAAGTCAGGAGTGTGATGGAATACTCCCCAATTACCTGGATGAGTGCAGCTCCAATAACACTCAAAAAGCTGGACACCATCCAGGACAAAGCAGCCACTTGATTGACACCACATCCACAAACATTCACTCCCTCCACCACTGATGCACAGTAGCAGCAGTGTGTACCATCTACAGGAATTCACCAAGGCTTCTTCAGAAGTGCCTTCCAAACCCGTGACCACTATCATCTAGAAGGACAAGGGCAGCAGATAGATGGGAACACTACCACCTGGAAGTTCCCCTCCAAGTCACTCACCATCCTGACTTGGAGATATATCACCGTTCCTTCACTGTCGCTGGGTCAAAATCCTGGAACTCTCTCCCTAAGAGCACTGTGGCTGTACCTACACCACATGGACTGCAGCGGTTCAAGAAGGCAGCTCACCACCACCTTCTCGAGGTAAATTAGGGATGGGCAATAAATGCTGGCCCAGCCAGCAAAGCCCACATCCCATGAAAGACCAAAAAGATTTTTAAAAAATACCATTATCACATGGAGCAATACTCACTCATAAATACATTAGATTTTCTCTGGTACAGTCCTACATCTCCTTCGCTAGTGAGTGACAATTTAAGAGGGGAAGTGGACGAATGGCTTGATGAGGGACATGTATGTGAATTGGACAAATGGCCTGAGGGATAGTTTACGAGGGTTAATGCTGTGCGAAGGGTCTGATAAAGCAGGAGGGTGGGGATTGGGTTGGATTTGGAAAGGGCCGGGGTAAGGGCAGGCCGTATTACTGAGAAGGGGAGTAGATATATTAATGCAGTGTGATGGTTGGTGTGATGAGTCCCATAATGTTGGGTTGTATCTTATTGTGCAGACTGGCTGTCACGTGGCGCCTGTTGTACCAGCATTCATTGCAGCACCATTCCCATCTCCGGAAGGTCCAACAACAACCGCACAGAGGCAGCTCAAGGAAGAGGCTTCTAGGGGAAGAGGCAATCCTAACTTCACTCCTCTCCCAGATTCAAACAACGTTGCAGGCGATGGGAGAAAGACTGGGACCAAACCGGCAGCTCAAACCTCTCGCAGGTAAGGAGATGAAATAAGCATAAGTAACAAAAGAAAAGTTCAGTGTAGAAGGAGCTTTACCCTGAACCTAACCCTGTTGCTGTACCTGTCCTGGGAGTGTTTGATGGGGACAGTGTAGAGGGAGCTTTACCCTGTACTAACTCTGTGCTGTACCTGTCCTGGGAGTGTTTGATGGGGACAGTGTAGAGGGATATTTACTCTGTATCTAACCCTGTGCTGTACCTGTCCTGGGAGTGTTTGATGGGGATGGTGTAGAGGGAGCTTTACTCTGTATCTAACCCCGTGCTGTACCTGTCCTGGGAGTGTTTGATGGGGACAGTGTAGAGGGTGCTTTACTCTGTATCTAACCCTGTGCTGTACCTGTCCTGGGAGTGTTTGATGGGGATGGTGTAGAGGGAGCTTTACTCTGTATCTAACCCCGTGCTGTACCTGTCCTGGGAGTGTTTGATGATGACAGTGTAGAGGGAGATTTACTCTGTATCTAACCCCGTGCTGTACCTGTCCTGGGAGTGTTTGATGGGGACAGTGTAGAGGGAGATTTACTCTGTATCTAACCCCGTGCTGTACCTGTCCTGGGAGTGTTTGATGGGGACAGTGTAGAGGGAGCTTTACTCTGTATCTAACCCCGTGCTGTACCTGTCCTGGGAGTGTTTGATGGGGACAGTGTAGAGGGAGATTTACTCTGTATCTAACCCCGTGCTGTACCTGTCCTGGGAGTGTTTGATGGGGACAGTGTAGAGGGAGATTTACTCTGTATCTAACCCCGTGCTGTACCTGTCCTGGGAGTGTTTGATGGGGACAGTGTAGAGGGAGATTTACTCTGTATCTAACCCCGTGCTGTACCTGTCCTGGGAGTGTTTGATGGGGACAGTGTAGAGGGAGCTTTACTCTGTATCTAACTCCATGCTGGTCCAGCATTGGGAGTGTTTGATGGGGACAGTGTAGAGGGAGCTTTACTCTGTATCTAACCCCATGCTGTACCTGTCCTGGGAGTGTTTGATTGGGATGGTGTAGAGGGAGCTTTACTCTGTATCTAATCTCATGCTGTTCCTGTCCTGGGAGTGTTTGATGGAGTTGGTGTAGAGGGAACTTTATTCTGTATTTATCTCCATGCTGTACCTGTCCTGGGAGTGTTTGATGGGGACAGTGAAGAGGCAGCTTTACCCTGTACGTAACCCTGTGCTGTACCTGTCCTGGGAGTGTTTGATGGGGACAGTGTAGAGCGAGCTTTACCCTGTACCTAAACCTATGCTGTACCTGTCCTGGGAGAGTTTGATGGGGACCGTGTGGAGGGAGCTTTACTCTGTATCTAACCCCGTGCTGTTCCTGTTCTGGGAGAGTTTGATGGGGATGGTGTAGAGGGAGCTTTACTCTGTATCTAATCTCATGCTTTTCCTGTTCTGGGAGTGTTTGATGGGGACAGTGTAGAGGGAGCTTTACTCTGTATCTCATCTCATGCTGTTCCTGTTCTGGGAGTGTTTGTTGGGGACAGTGTACAGCCATAGTATGGTTACTGCACAGAAGGAGGTCATTTGTCCCGTTGTGTCCATGATGACTCTCTGTTTGAATAGTTCACCAAGTGCCATTTCCCTGCAGTGCTGCAAGTTTTTTCCTTTTCAGATAACAAACCAATTCCCTTTTAAAAGTCTGGATTGAACCAGCCTCCACTACACTCTCGGGCCAGATCCTAACCATTCACTGCATAACAGTTTTTCCTCATGTTGACATTGCTTACATAAGAACCTAGCAAACAGGAGCAGGAGGAGGCCATTCAGCCCTTTGAGTCCATTCCACCATTTAATGATCTCATGGCTGATCTTCCACATTAACACCATTTTCCTGCACTTTGCCCGTGTCCCTAGATGTTTTTAATATCTAGAAATCTATGATTTCTGTCTTGTACATACTCAATGACTGATTCTCCTCAGCCTCTGGGGTAGAGAATTCCAAAGATTCACCACCCTCTGAGTGAAGAAATTCCTCCTCATCTCAGTCCTAAATGGCCAGCCTCTTATTCTGAGACTGTGTCCCCTGGTTCTGGACCAACCCCCAGCCATTCATCTTAAATCTGCGTCCTCTGGCTCTCGATCCTTCCACCAATAGGAACAGTTTCTCCCTGTCTACTCTGTCCAGACCCTTCATGATTTTGAATACCTCTATCAAATCTCCTCTACTCCATGGAGCTATTGGTACAAAAGCAGGGAAGTTATGCTGAAACTGTTAAAAGAAACTCTGGTTAGGAAGTACTCAAGCATAGCATCCAATTAACCACACTTTGGGAAAGATGTGAGTGTCCTTGAGAGGGTGCAGAGGAGGTTTCTCAGAATGGTTCCAGGGAGGGGGGGATTTTATGTATAAGATTGGGTTGGAGAAGCTGGGGTTGTTCCCCTTGGGGCAAAGAAGGTTGAGGGGAGATTTGATCGAGGTGTACAAGTTGATGACAGGTTGAGAAAAGCTATTCCCATTAGCTGATGGCAGAAGGACAAAGCAACACAGATTTAAGGTGTTGGGCAAGAGATGCCAGCGGGGTGTGAGGAAGATTTCTCAAGGAAATTGGATGGACACTTGAGGGAAATAAACTTATGGGATCAAGCAGGGGAATGTGACTGACTGTATTGTCCAAAGAAAGCCAGCATGGACTCAATGGGCTGAATGGCTTCTGGCTGTGCTGATGTGACAGTATTGATCCTGTTGGTTCACTTGCCCTTTAGGGAAGGAGAGTTTGCCTCCTTACTCAGTTAGGCCTGGCTGTAACTCTAGTCGCACACTTTAACCACCCATCAAGTGCACAAGTATCAAACTGGCACATCCTTCAGTAGCTGATGAATTTGGTTCACCATTCAGCTGAAGATTATCACAGGAAACAAAGCCTGCTTTCTCATTGCTCTGTTTTGTCTTGTTTGGAGGTGAGGAGTGCTTTCTTCTGGGCTCGTACCTGGAATCTGTGCAAATCTGGAGGGCGGCAATTCTGGAGGAGATGGGCAGAGGTAAGAGCGCAAACCTGAACCAACATCTGCTGCAGCATCACCTACTCTTCTGATGTTGCAGGGACATTTTGTCAATCCCTGCCCTGGGCTCATTTTCAGCAAATGCTTGACTTCTATCTTCCCTCTTGGCCCCAGCTGCCACCATAGCTTTGACTAAGGGGAGGCGATGGCAGAGTGGTATTGTCACCGGACTAGTGTTTCAGAGACCCAGGATAATGCTCTAGGGGCCGGGGTTCGAATCCCGCCACGTCAGATGGTGAAATTTGAATTCAGTAAAAATCTGGAATTAAAAGTCCAATGATGACCATGAAACCATTTGTCGATTGTTGTAAAAACCCATCTGGTTCACTAATGTCCTTCAGGGAAGGAAATCTGCTGTCCTTACCTGGTCTGGACTACATGTGACTCCAGACCCACAGCAATGGGGTTGACTCCTAAATGCCCCTGAACAAGGGCAATTAGGGATGAGCAATAAATGCTGGCCCAGCCAGCAATGCCCACATCCCATGAATGAATTAAAAGAAAAATCATGTGTGTCTGCTCCCCTACTCCCTTCAGCCTCATCTTCCTCTGTCTTTCTTTCTGCCTCATTTTCTCTGGGTTGCCATGTGGCTGCAGTGAATTCTGGCCAGGGGATTAATCCTAACATAACATCCTTGATGTTTTTGATTACAGATGGGGGAAGAGTGATTTACCTGCAGACTCGATACAGCCTGGCCATTCTTTACACTCACCTCTACTGCTACGATCTGAGCACTGCCCAATCCTTTACTGAACAGCTTGTGGGACAGATGCTAAACCAAAAGCGATCTGCGATCTTTACAGGTGAGATGTCAAGATGCTCAATACAACTTGACCGGTGTGTTGTATATCAGAATGTTACAGTCTGTTGTGTCAATCTGTGAATGATGAGTGTGCGATAGTCAGAGTGTTACAGTGAGGGGTGTGGGGTATATCAGAGTGTTACAGTGAGGGGTGTGGGGTATATCAGTGTTACAGTGAGGGGTGTGGGATATACCAGAGTGTTACAGTGAGGGATGTGGGGTATATCAGTGTGTTACAGTGAGGGGTGTGGGGTATATCAGTGTTACAGTGAGGGGTGTGGGGTATATCAGTGTTACAGTGAGGGGTGTGGGATATACCAGAGTGTTACAGTGAGGGGTGTGTGGTATATCAGAGTGTTACAGTGAGGGGTGTGGGGTATATCAGAGTGTACAGTGAGGGCTGTGAGGTATATCACAGTGTTACAGTGAGGGGTGTGGGGTATATCAGAGTGTTACAGTGAGGTGTGTGGGATATATCAGAGAGTTACAGTGAGAGGTGTGGGCTATATCAGAGTGTTACAGTGCGGGGTGTGGGGTATGTCAGAGTGTTACAGTGAGGGGTGTAGGGTATATCAGAATGTTACAGTGAGGGGTGTAGGGTATATCAGAGAGTTACAGTGAGGGGTGTGGGGTATATCAGAGTGTTACAGTGAGGGGTGTGGGGTATATCAGAGTGTTACACTGAGGGGTGTGGGTATATCAGGGTGTTACAGTGAGGGGTGTGGGATATATCACAGTGTTACAGTGAGGGATGTGGGGTATATCAGATTGTTACAGTGAGGGGTGTGAGATATATCAGAGTGTTACAGTGAGGGGTGTGGTATATCAGTGTGTTACAGTGAGGGGTGTGGGGTATATTAGAGTTTCACAGTGAGAGGTATGGGGTATATCAGTGTTACAGTAAGGGGTGTGGGATATATCAGAGCGTTACAGTGAGGGGTGTGAGGTATATCAGAGTGTTACAGTGAGGGGGTGGGTATACCAGAGTGTTACAGTGAGGGGTGTGGGGTATATCAGAGTGTTACAGTGAGGGGTGTGGGGTATATCAGTGTTACAGTGAGGGGTGTGGGATATATCAGAGCGTTACAGTGAGGGGTGTGGGGTATATCAGAGTGTTACAGTGAGGGATGTGGGGTATATCAGAGTGTTACAGTGAGGGGTGTGGGGTATATCAGAGTGTTACAGTGAGGGGTGTGGGATATATCAGAGTGTTACAGAGTGGGGTGTGGGGTATATCAGAGTGTCACAGTGAGGGGTGTGGGGTATATCAGTGTTACAGTGAGGTGTGTGAGGTATATCAGTGTTACAGTGAGGGATGTGTGGTATATCACTGTTACAGTGAGGGGTGTGGGGTATATCAGACTGTTACAGTGAGGGGTGTGAGGTATATCAGAGTGTTACAATGAGGGGTGTGGGGTATATCAGTGTTACAGTGAGGGATATGTGGTATATCAATGTTACAGTGAGGGGTGTGGGGTATATCAGTGTTACAGTGAGGGATGTGTGGTATATCAATGTTACAGTGAGGGGTGTGGGGTATATCAGACTGTTACAGTGAGTGGTGTGAGGTATATCAGAGTGTTACAGTGAGGGGTGTGGGATATATCAGAGTGTTACAGTGAGGGGTGTGGGGTATATCAGTGTTACAATGAGGGGTGTGGGATATATCAGTGTTACAGTGAGGGGTGTAGGGTATATCAGAGTGTTACAGTGTGGGGTGTAGGGTATATCAGAGTGTTACAGTGAAGGGTGTGAGGTATATCATTGTTACAGTGAGGGGTGTGGGATATATCAGTGTTACTGTGAGGGGTGTAGGGTATATCAGAGTGTTACAGTGAGGGGTGTGGGGTATATCAGTGTTACAGTGAGAGGTGTGGGGTATAACAGAGTGTTACAGTGAGGGATGTGGGGAATATCGGAGTGTTACAGTGAGGGGTGTGTGGTATATCAGAGTGTTACAGTGAGGGGTGTGGGGTATATCGGAGTGTTACAGTGAGGGACGTGGGGTATATCAGACTGTTACAGTAAGGGGTGTGAGGTATATCAGTGTTACAGTGAGGGGTGTGTGGTATATCAGAGTGTTACAGTGAGGGATGTGGGGTATATCGGAGTGTTACAGTGAGGGGTGTGGGGTATATCAGAGTGTTACAGTGAGGGATGTGGGGTATATCGGAGTGTTACAGTGAGGGGTGTTTGGTATATCAGAGTGTTACAGTGAGGGGTGTGGGGTATATCGGAGTGTTACAGTGAGGGATGTGGGGTATATCAGAGTGTTACAGTGAGGGGTGTGGGGTATATCAGTGTTACAGTAAGGGGTGTGGGATATATCAGAGCGTTACAGTGAGGGGTGTGGGGTATATCAGAGTGTTACAGTGAGGGGGTGGGTATATCAGAGTGTTACAGTGAGGGGTGTGGGGTATATCAGAGTGTTACAGTGAGGGGTGTGGGGTATATCAGTGTTACAGTGAGGGGTGTGGGATATATCAGAGTGTTACAGTGAGGGGTGTGGGGTATATCAGAGTGTTACAGTGAGGGATGTGGGGTATATCAGAGTGTTACAGTGAGGGGTGTGGGGTATATCAGAGTGTTACAGTGAGGGTTGTGGTGTATATCAGAGTGTTACAGTGAGGGGTGTGGGATATATCAGAGTGTTACAGAGTGGGGTGTGGGGTATATCAGAGTGTCACAGTGAGGGGTGTGGGGTATATCAGTGTTACAGTGAGGGGTGTGGGGTATATCAGTGTTACAGTGAGGGATGTGTGGTATATCAATGTTACAGTGAGGGGTGTGGGGTATATCAGACTGTTACAGTGAGGGGTGTGAGGTATATCAGAGTGTTACAATGAGGGGTGTGGGGTATATCAGTGTTACAGTGAGGGATGTGTGGTATATCAATGTTACAGTGAGGGGTGTGGGGTATGTCAGTGTTACAGTGAGGGATATGTGGTATATCAATGTTACAGTGAGGGGTGTGGGGTATATCAGTGTTACAGTGAGGGATATGTGGTATATCAATGTTACAGTGAGGGGTGTGGGATATATCAGACTGTTACAGTGAGGGGTGTGAGGTATATCAGAGTGTTATAGTGAGGGGTGTGGGATATATCAGACTGTTACAGTGAGGGGTGTGGGATATATCAGTGTTACAATGAGGGGTGTGGGATATATCAGTGTTACAGTGAGGGGTGTAGGGTATATCAGAGTGTTACAGTGTGGGGTGTAGGGTATATCAGGGTGTTACAGTGAAGGGTGTGAGGTATATCATTGTTACAGTGAGGGGTGTGGGATATATCAGTGTTACTGTGAGGGGTGTAGGGTATATCAGAGTGTTACAGTGAGGGGTGTGGGGTATATCAGTGTTACAGTGAGAGGTGTGGGGTATATCAGAGTGTTACAGTGAGGGATGTGGGGAATATCGGAGTGTTACAGTGAGGGGTGTGTGGTATATCAGAGTGTTACAGTGAGGGGTGTGGGGTATATCGGAGTGTTACAGTGAGGGACGTGGGGTATATCAGACTGTTACAGTAAGGGGTGTGAGGTATATCAGTGTTACAGTGAGGGGTGTGTGGTATATCAGAGTGTTACAGTGAGGGATGTGGGGTATATCGGAGTGTTACAGTGAGGGGTGTGGGGTATATCAGAGTGTTACAGTGAGGGATGTGGGGTATATCGGAGTGTTACAGTGAGGGGTGTGTGGTATATCAGAGTGTTACAGTGAGGGGTGTGGGGTATATCGGAGTGTTACAGTGAGGGATGTGGGGTATATCAGAGTGTTACAGTGAGGGGTGTGGGGTATATCAGAGTGTTACAGTGAGGGGTGTGTGGTATATCAGAGTGTTACAGTGAGGGGTGTGAGGTATATCAGAGTGTTATAGTGAGGGGTGTGGGGTATATCGGAGTGTTACAGTGAGGGGTGTGGGGTATATCAGTGTTACAGTGAGGGATGTGGGGTATATCAGTGTTACAGTGAGGGGTGTGGGGTATATCAGAGTGTTACAGTGAGGGGTGTGGGGTATATCAGTGTTACAGTGAGGGATGTGGGGTATATCAGTGTTACAGAGTGGGGTGTGGGGTATATCAGAGTGTTACAGTGAGGGGTGTGGGGTATATCAGTGTTACAGTGATGGGTGTGGGGTATATCAGTGTTACAGTGAGGGTTGTGGAGTACATCAGTGTTACAGTGAGGGGTGTGGGATATATCAGTGTTACAGTGAGGGGTGTGGGGTATATCAGTGTTACAGTGAGGGGTGTGGGGTATATCAGTGTTACAGTGAGGGGTGTGGGGTATATCAGTGTTACAATGAGGGGTATTAGATTTTGCCAGCTTTGTATTGGTTCTGTTATGAACACTGAAAGTGTGCCTCTGTGAACAGGGACTGATCAGCTGGAATTGGATTCTTCGATGCTGCTAGATGTTGGGGTAGATGCTGCCCTGGCAGTGGTTCAGTCACTAGCCCGTTTCATGGCTCTGTATTTCACTAACCAGCCACTGTACGTGCTGCCACCTCACCACATCGACACCCTGCCACCTCTGCACATTCAACCAGGTAAGAATCACTCTGATCCCTCCGTAATCCAGATCTGAACTCGCATTACCTGAGTTCGGGCCTTTGAGACTGGGATAACCACCACAGTCTGAACTGAGCTTGGTGGACTCGGGAGGGCAAACATAATTCTCAGTACAAGGATTTCTATTTGCCTGTGCTGAGTCAGGCCATGTGGGTGTAGAGAGGGGGCACTAGGTGTAGAGAGAGCGGGGACATTGGGTGCAGAGAGGGGACAGTGGGTGTGGGGCGGAGAGGGGGCAGTGGGTGCGGAGAGGGGACAGTGGGTGTGGGGCGGAGAGGGGGCAGTGGGTGTAGAGAGGGGACAGTGGGTGTGGGGCGGAGAGGGGGCAGTGGGTGTGGAGAGGGGGCAGTGGGTGTGGAGAGGGGACAGTGGGTGTGGAGAGGGGACAGTGGGTGTGGGGCGGAGAGGGGGCAGTGGGTGTAGAGAGGGGACAGTGGGTGTGGGGCGGAGAGGGGGCAGTGGGTGTGGAGAGGGGGCAGTGGGTGCGGAGAGGGGACAGTGGGTGTAGAGAGGGGACATTGGGTGTGAAGAGGGGACAGTGGGTGTGGAGAGGGGGCAGTGGGTGTAGAGAGGGGACAGTGGGTGTGGGGCGGAGAGGGGGCAGTGGGTGTGGAGAGGGGACAGTGGGTGCGGGGCGGAGAGGGGACAGTGGGTGTGGAGAGGGGACAGTGGGTGTGGGGCGGAGAGGGGGCAGTGGGTGTGGAGAGGGGGCAGTGGGTGTAGAGAGGGGACAGTGGGTGTGGGGCGGAGAGGGGGCAGTGGGTGTGGAGAGGGGACAGTGGGTGCGGGGCGGAGAGGGGACAGTGGGTGTGGAGAGGGGACAGTGGGTGCGGGGCGGAGAGGGGACAGTGGGTGTGGAGAGGGGGCAGTGGGTGTGGAGAGGGGACAGTGGGTGCGGGGCGGAGAGGGGACAGTGGATGCGGAGAGGGGGCAGTGGGTGTGGAGAGGGGACAGTGGGTGTAGAGAGGGGGCAGTGGGTGCGGGGCGGAGAGGGGACAGTGGGTGTGGAGAGGGGGCAGTGGGTGTAGAGAGGGGACAGTGGGTGTGGAGAGGGGGCAGTGGGTGTGGAGAGGGGACAGTGGGTGTGGAGAGGGGGCAGTGGGTGCGGAGAGGGGACAGTAGGTGCGGAGAGGGGACAGTAGGTGCGGAGAGGGGACAGTGGGTGCGGAGAGGGGACAGTGGGTGCGGAGAGGGGACAGTGGGTGCGGAGAGGGGACAGTGGGTGTAGAGAGGGGACAGTGGGTGTAGAGAGGGGACAGTGGGTGCGGAGAGGGGACAGTAGGTGTAGAGAGGGGGCAGTGGGTGTAGAGAGGGGACAGTGGGTGCGGAGAGGGGGCAGTGGGTGTAGAGAGGGGACAGTGGGTGCGGAGAGGGGACAGTGGGTGTAGAGAGGGGACAGTGGGTGCGGAGAGGGGACAGTGGATGTGGATAAGGGACAGTGGGTGTGGATAAGGGACAGTGGGTGCGGAGAGGGGACAGTGGGTGCGGAGAGGGGACAGTGGGTGTGGAGAAGGGACAGTGGGTGTAGAGAGGGGGCAGTGGGTGCGGAGAAGGGACAGTGGGTGTAGAGAGGGGGCAGTGGGTGCGGAGAGGGGCCAGTAGGTGTGGGGTGGAGAGGGGACAGTGGGTGTGGAGAAGGGACAGTGGGTGCGGAGAGGGGACAGTGGGTGTAGAGAGGGGGATGTGGGTGTGCGGCAGAGAGGGGGCAGTGGGTGTGGAGAGGGGACAGTGGGTGCGGAGAGGGGACAGTGGGTGCGGAGAGGGGACAGTGGGTGCGGAGAGGGGGCAGTGGGTGCGGAGAGGGGACAGTGGGTGCGGAGAGGGGGCAGTGGGTGTGGATAAGGGACAGTGGGTGTGGATAAGGGACAGTGGGTGCGGAGAGGGGACAGTGGGTGCGGAGAGGGGACAGTGGGTGTGGATAAGGGACAGTGGGTGTAGAGAGGGGGCAGTGGGTGCGGAGAAGGGACAATGGGTGTAGAGAGGGGGCAGTGGGTGTGGAGAGGGGACAGTAGGTGTGGGGCGGAGAGGGGACAGTGGGTGTGGAGAAGGGACAGTGGGTGTGGAGAGGGGACAGTGGGTGCGGAGAGGGGACAGTGGGTGCGGAGAGGGGACAGTGGGTGTAGAGAGGGGACAGTGGGTGCGGAGAGGGGGCAGTGGGTGTGGAGAGGGGACAGTGGGTGTAGAGAGGGGGCAGTGGGTGTGGAGAGGGGACAGTGGGTGTAGAGAGGGGGCAGTGGGTGTGCGGCAGAGAGGGGGCAGTGGGTGTGGAGAGGGGACAGTGGGTGTAGAGAGGGGGCAGTGGGTGCGGAGAGGGGACAGTAGGTGTGGGGCGGAGAGGGAACAGTAGGTGTGGGGTGGGGAGGGGACAGTGGGTGTAGAGAGGGGACAGTGGGTTTAGAGAGGGGGCAGTGGGTGCGGAGAGGAGGCAGTGGGTGCGGAGAGGGGACAGTGGGTGCGGAGAGGGGACAGTGGGTGTAGAGAGGGGACAGTGGGTGTAGAGAGGGGGCAGTGGGTGCGGAGAGGAGACAGTGGGTGCGGAGAGGGGACAGTGGGTGTAGAGAGGGGACATTGGGTGTGGAGAGGGGACATTGGGTGCGGGACAGAGAGGGGACAGTGGGTGCGGTGAGGGGACAGTGGGTGCGGAGAGGGGGCACTGGGTGCAGAGAGGGGACAGTGGGGTGCAGGGCCGAGAGGGGGCACTGGGTATGGAGAGGGGGCAGTGGGTGTAGAGAGGGGGCAGTGGTAGCGGGGCGGAGAGGTGACGGGCAGGGTGAGGATGGAGAGGAAGGGGGAAATGTGGGGTGGGTGAGGAGGTGGGCAGTCATGGCGAGAGGGGTGGTGGACAGTTCAGGGGTGGTGGGAATGATGCATGAGTGGGGAGGAAATGGGCGGCACAGGGGTGCGGAGGAGGTGGGCAGGGGGGGCTAGAGAGTAGAAAGGCAGTGCACTGGCGGTGAGGCGATGGGCAATGTGAGGCAGGAGAGGAGGTGCACAGTGTGGGAGGCAGGGAGGAGATGTATGGGGCTTTGTGCATTGGGTTGGCATGCAGTGGAGCTGTGAGAGGCGAAACAGTCCTGAGCAGACGAGGGTGGGAGCTGCTGATGCTGGAACTAATTCCCATTATGTTTTGAACTTGTTAACAGGTTGCCTTCCTCGAGTAGTGTATTTGCGACAGTGCCGAGTATCAGCGGCAGTACGAGAGCAACACCTGTCAGCCACGTGGAGTGTGAAGTACACGGTCGACCTGATGCTGATTGGCAGGCTGATCCCAGAAGCTGTCTGGTTGGCCTCGAGTCTTGGGGACTGGAAAACTGCTGTGGTGCTAAGTTTAGCTTTCAACTTGTACAATCGAGACCTTCCTGAGTCTGTCAGGTACAAACCTGGTCAATTATTCCCCAGCATTTGTCAGGCTGGCATTAAAATGTGGGCATCACGCACATCTGCCCACACTGGCCTATTTATACTGGGCAGCAGCAATCATGGAATAGCCATTAGGAGCTGAATCCATGGCTGGTTTTTTGCTCCCTCCCATCGTTTGAGCTGTGTTCAGGACAGGAACTGAATTGTCACTCTCTGCCTTGCTGGGTGCAGTATTTTTAAATTAAACATGATCTTATCAGATCCCTGTTTGAACCTGGCTGGATTAATTCCCCTTAACTCCCTTGGGTACTGGGTGTGCCTGTATCATATTATTCAGTCCTTTGAATAATTTAGCTGCAGTTATTACACATTCCATAGAAAAAAAAGCACAAAATCAGGCCATTCAGCCCAGCAGGTTCATACTGCTCTTTTATGTTGCAAAGCAGCCTGCTCCCATGACTTCATACAAATTAGGAGCAGGATTCAGCCATCCGGCCCCTCAAGTAAGATCATGGCTGATCTGAATGCAACCTCGACTCCACATTCCTGCCTACCCCAGATAACCTTTCACCCCCATGTTAATCAAGAATCTCTCCAGCTCTGCCTTAAAAATATTCAGACTCTGTTTCCACCGCCTTTTGAGGAAGAGTCACAACCCTCACAAAGACTCACAACCCTCTACTTCCTGGTTTCCTGAATTTAGGTCATCCCTCTTTTCTGTGCTAATACCATCATTAATTAACAGAGCCACTCCTCCACTTTTTCCTAACTTCCTGTCTTTCCTAAATGTCACCTACCCTTCAATATTCAGATCCCAATCTATGTCATCCTGTAACCATGTCTATGTAATGGCTGGAAAAACTCAGCAGGTCTGGCAGCATCGGCGGAGAAGAAAAGAGTTGACGTTTCGAGTCCTCATGACCCTTCGACAGAACTTGAGTGAGTCCAAGAAAGGGATGAAATATAAGCTCACACACACCTTAAACCACCTTATATTTCACCCCTTTCTTGGACTCACTCAAGTTCTGTCGAAGGGTCATGAAGACTCGAAACGTCAACTCTTTTCTTCTCCGCCGATGCTGCCAGACCTGCTGAGTTTTTCCAGGTAATTCTGTTTTTGTTTTGAATTTCCAGCATCCGCAGTTTTTTTGTTTTTATTTTTGTTTTTATCTCTGTAATGGCTGTCAGATTGGATTTATTTATTTCTATTTGTGCTATCAGTTCATCTGTTTTGTTTTGAATGCTACGTTTAGATACAGGGCCTTTAGTTTTGTCTTTTTATTATTTTTGTAATTTTATCTGCTGATTTACTCTTAGTTTTGTACCCTCTGTCCCTTTCTGTCACTGTCTGTTTAGCATTTCCCATATTAGTACCTGTCTCTCTTGCCTTGTCTCTACTCTTTGGTTTACCATATCTTCCCAAATTTGATCCTTTGCCCCCACTATTCAGTTTAAAACCCTCTCTATTTCTCTAGTTATGTGGGTCACAAGGACACCAGTCCCAGCACGGATCAGGTGTAGAACATCCCAACGGTACAGATCCCACTTTCCCCAAGACTGGTGCCAGTGCCCCACGAGCTGGAACCCACTTCTCCCACACCAGTCTTTGAGTCACTTTGACCCTTGATCTCTTTGAGCCACTTTGACCCTTTGAGGGTCACTTAACCCCATCAACATATCCTTCTGTTGCTTGGAGAGAAACAGAGTTAACGTGTCAGGTCAAAATGACCTTTCTTCCAGTTCTGATGAAAGGTAATTTTAACCTGAAAATCAACTCTGGGTGGAATCTCCTGTCCGGGAGTCTAAGTCCATTGACAGATGAGAAAGTCGGTGTGATTGCATTGAGTCTGGAACAAATCTGCTGCTGTGTGGGCTTCACCATAGAGAAGAGAACATGACTGAGCATGGTTGACATTCAGCTGTCTCATATTTAGTCAGCCACATCTGCCGACCTTAACTCCAACCACCCGAAGACCCTCCTTCCACTTGGAGGGATCTCACTGACTGACCAACCGTGTGGTCAAGGTCAGGTTTGAAAACTGGTGTGTGTCACATTCCAGACTCAGTTCACCACCTTCCCCCCTCCCACATGCCTTTCCTCCCTTTGGAACCGAAACCATTACCCTCTCCATGCCCAAGCTGACCTGGTCTCTCCAGTCCCCACTGTTTACAGCCCCCTCCCCGACTCTCACCCTGGACTTGCCTAACCCTAACCCTACCCCCCCCCCCCTCCCCCCACCCCGACTGTGACTGCTCTCTCCAGTCACCAGTTGCCTACATTCATCCCCCAGCACCAACCACGTCCTCCAAGAATTCCTCCCCCACCCTCACCGACTTTTCTGCTGAGCCTGCCTCCCGTTTCCAGTCTTGGCACAGCTTTTGCTGCTGGCTTTCCGTGTGAGTGAAAGAAGATGAAATCAGCATCTGCTGACCTCGTGGACATGGTGACGTTCGCTGGGCACAGGCCACTTAACGCACCGTCGCAAAGCTCAACATTCCAAATTTTCACTGGCGGGCAACTTAATTGGGAGGGCAGAGTTAACCCTGGCGAGGCAGCCTCTTGATTAGCACGCACGAGACGCTAATACACGCAAATGGGATCCCCGATATTGTTCATCGGGGATCTCGATCCACCTTGAAAGTCGAGAGAACAAAATTCAATCGGTTGATCCCCCCCTGTTGGGAAACAGACTTTTTGCCTCCCGCCAAAATTCCCTGCCCCCACCCTCCACAATTGTCACTGCCGACAGGATGGGAAGGGTCCCCCCCCTCTGTTTCTGATAATGTTTCTGCCGATACTGCAGAGTTTTTCCAGCATTCTTTGTTTGTGTTACAGATTTACAGCATCTGCAGCGTTTTGCTTTTGTCCTTCGGTTCCTTTCTTCCTCATGTATTTATCGAGCCTCCCCTTGAATGTGTCTCTGCTCGACACCTCAACGACTCCCTGGATAAGAAGTTCCACATTCTCTTCACTCTCTGGGTTTCATCAAAACTGATTTTAGCAGCAATTTGGATTCCAATAGTGGATTTCAAATAGGAAATTGCCCATGGGAATACAGGCATGGTATTGGTATAACGGGGATTACAGGCCTGGTATGGGGGAGATTGGCATTACAGGCCTGGTTTGAGGTGATGGGGATTACAGGCCTGGTGTTGGGGGGTTTGGGGATGGGGATTACAGGCCTGATCTGGGCGCTTGGGGATTACAGGCCTGGTATGGGGGAATCAGGATTACAGGCCTGGTATAGGGGAATGGGGAATGCAGGCCTTATGTGTGGAAGATGGGGATTACAGGCCTGGTGTGGAGGGATAGGGGTTCCAGGCGTGGTGTGGGGGGGGGTAGTGGGGGAATGGGGATTACAGGCCTGCTGTAGGATAATGGGACTACAGGCCTGGTTTAGGGGCTGGGGACTACAGACCTGGTTTTGGGCACTGGATGGCAATTGCAGACTTGTTTTGGGGGAAATGGGGGTTACAAGTCTGGAGTGGGGGAGTAGAGGATTACAGGTTTAGTATTGGGTTGGTGGGTATGGAGATTACCCGCCTAGTGTGAGGGGGTGGATGGGGATTACAGGCCTGGTATTTGGAAATGGGTGGGAATCACAGGGCTTCATGTGGGGATGAGTAGGGATTACA
Organism: Carcharodon carcharias; assembly: GCF_017639515.1. Taxonomy (NCBI): domain Eukaryota; kingdom Metazoa; phylum Chordata; class Chondrichthyes; order Lamniformes; family Lamnidae; genus Carcharodon; species Carcharodon carcharias. The sequence goes on along the minus strand of NC_054470.1, from coordinate 202,017,406 downwards.
GGCCTGGAATGTGGGGATCAGTAGGGATTACAGGTCTGGAATGTGGGGATGGGTGGGAATAACATGTCTAGAATGTGGGGATGGGTGGGGATTACAGGTCTGGAATGTGGGGATGGGTGGGTATTACAGGCCTGGAATGTGGGGATAGGTGGGGATTACAGGTCTGGGATGTGTAGCGATTACAGATCTGGAATGTGGGGATGGGTGGGGATTACAGGTCTGGAATGTGGGAATGCGAGGGATTACAGATCTGGAATGTAGGGATGGGTGGGGATTACAGGTCTGGAATGTGGGGATGGGTGGGGATTGCAGATGGTGAATGTGGGGATGGGTTGGGATTACAGGTCTGGAATGCAGGGATTGGTGGGGATTACAGGGCTGGAATGTGGGGTTGGGTGGGGAATTACAGGTCTGGAATGTGTGGGTGGGTGGGGATGACAGGTCTGGAATGTGGGTTTGGGTGGGGATTACAGGTCTGGAATGTGGGGATGGGTGGGAATTACAAGTCTGAAATGTGGGGTTGGGTGGGGATTACAGGTCTGGATTGCGGGAATGGGTGGGATTACAGGTCTGGAATGTGTAGGTATTACAGATCTGGAATGTGGGGATTACAGGTCTGGAATGTGGGGATGGGTGGGGATTACAGGTCTGGGATGTGTAGGGATTACAGATCTGGAATGTGGGGATTACAGGTCTGGAATGTGGGGATGGGTGGGGATTGCAGATCTGGAATGTGGGGATGGGTGGGGATTACAAGTCTGGAATGTGGGGATGTGGAGGGATTACAGATCTGGATTGTACGGATGGGTAGGGATTACAGGTCTGGAATTTGGCGTTGGGTAGGGATTACAGGTCTGGAATGTGGGGATGGGTGGGGATTACAGGTCTGGAAAGTGGGGATGGATGGGGATTACAGTCTGGAATGAGGGGATGGCTGGGGATTACAAGTCTGGAATGTGGGGATGTGGAGGGATTACAGATCTGGATTGTGCGGATGGGTAGGGATTACAGGTCTGGAATGTGGGGATGTGTAGGAATTACAAGTCTGGAATGCGGGGATGGGTAGGGATTACAATATCTGGAATGTGTAGGGATTACAGATATGGAATGTGGGGATGTGGGGGGGAATACGGATCTCGATTGTGGGGATGGGTGGGGATTACAGGTCTGGAATGTGGGGTTGGGTGGGGATTACAGGTCTGGAATGTGGGGTTGGGTGGGAATTACAGGTCTGGAATGTGGGGATGTGGAGGGATTACAGATCTGGATTGTGCGGATGGGTAGGGACTACAGGTCTGGAATTTGGCGTTGGGTAGGGATTACAGGTCTGGAATGTGGGGATGGGTGGGGATTACAGGTCTGGAAAGTGGGGATGGATGGGGATTACAGTCTGGAATGAGGGGATGGCTGGGGATTACAAGTCTGGAATGTGGGGATGTGGAGGGATTACAGATCTGGATTGTGCGGATGGGTAGGGATTACAGGTCTGGAATGTGGGGATGTGTAGGAATTACAAGTCTGGAATGCGGGGATGGGTAGGGATTACAATATCTGGAATGTGTAGGGATTACAGATATGGAATGTGGGGATGTGGGGGGGAATACGGATCTCGATTGTGGGGATGGGTGGGGATTACAGGTCTGGAATGTGGGGTTGGGTGGGGATTACAGGTCTAGAATGTGGTGTTGGGTGGGGATTACAGGTCTGGAATGTGGGGTTGGGTGGGTATAAACCGGTTTGGAATGTAGGGTTGGGTGGGCATTACAGGTCTGGAATGTGGGGATGAGTGGGTATTACAGGTCTGGAATGAGGGGTTGGGTGGGTATTACAGGTCTGGAATGAGGGGTGGGGTGGGGATTACAGGTCTGGAATGTGGGTATCAGTGGTGATTACAGGTCTGGAATGTGGGGTTGGGTGGGTATTACAGGTCTGGAATGTGGCAATGAGTGGGGATTACAGGTCTGGAATGTGGGGATGAGTGGGGATTACAGGTCTGGAATGTGGGGATGAGTGGGGATTACAGGTCTGGAATGTGGGGTTGGGTGGGGATTACAGATCTGGAATGTGGCGATGAGTGGGGATTACAGGTCTGGAATCTGGGGTTGGGTGGGGATTACAGGTCTGGAATGTGGGGTTGGGTGGGGTTTACAGATCTGGTTTGTTTCAGTTTTGATTAAATATTGTTTCAGGAGGCACTGGAGATCACTGCATTTACCAGCAGACCTTCACCCCTCGCAGATCTTCCAGCATAAACTACAGGCACTGTTGCAGTGTCCAGCGAATGCGGTGGTATCTTTGGAAGGCCTCATGGTAAACAGCACTCTGACTCCAGGCAATGACACCAAACAGCTGACAGGTGAGCTGAGTACCAAGCCTGTGTTCTGTGCAGCCTCTGCAGACACGAATATGTGAACAACAGCTGTAATAATGCAGATGGCAGGATCGATGTAGACCCTGAAATTTTTAAGATAATTTTACCTAACGAGATTAAATGTGTGGTTTGAGTCCATGATAGGGGGAGAGTGTACATGGGACTGGGGGAGGGGATTAAATGGGTGGGGAGAGTCAGTGATAGGGGAGAGTGTACATGGGGCTGTGGGAGGCGATTAAATGGGTGGGTACAGTCAGTGATAGGGGAGAGTGTACATGGCGATGTGGGAGGGGATTAAATGGGTGGGTAGAATCAGTGATAGGGGAGAGTGTACACGGGGCTGTGGGAGGGGATTAAATGGGTGGGTAGAGTCAGTGATAGGGGGAGAGTGTACATGGGGCTGTGGGAGGGGATTAAATGGGTGGGTAGAGTCAGTGAAAGGGGAGAGTGTACATGGGGCTGTGGGAGGGGATTAAATGGGTGGGTAGAGTAAGTGTTACGGGAGAGTGTCAATGGGGCTGTGGGAGGGGATTAACTGGGTGGGTAGAGTCAGTGATAGGGGAGAGTGTACATGGGGCTGTGGGAGGGGATTAAATGAGTGGGTAGAGTCAGTGAAAGGGGAGAGTGTACATGGGGCTGTGGGAGGGGATTAAATGGGTGGGTAGAGTAAGTGTTACGGGAGAGTGTACATGGCTGTTCAGCACCCTGGTTGGAGCATTGTGTCACCCTTTGCGTTCTTCATAGTTCACTGTCTTGTTAAGGTTTGCTCTATTGACCAGGGTCTTTGGAAAGACATCGTTTGCCCAGTGTTGTGTTGCAGAACCCAGTATTTGGCAGTCAGTCCCTGGGGCCAATGTGGACCGTGCCTGGGCCTCTGTGCATGATCTCAAAATGTGGTCAGTAAGGTGTATGGGCTGGTCCCAGGATGGCTCAGCAAGTGGGAAGGCCCATAGATTTTGCTGTTTGTATATTTCTCTCTCTCTCATTGTGCAGATTCCATTGAGGAGGATTGCGAAGTGTTATTTGGCTCAGTGCAGGAGATCCTGAAAGCAGCTGTGATGGTGGATGCAGATGTGCTTACAGAGACCTTTGAACTTTTGATGCAGACTGCAAAGGACCTTGGTGGCAGTCTGCCGGGGCTGGTACCTGATGGTCTATACCTACCGGCACCTCCGTTGTATTGCCCTCAGCTAGCCATTGACAGTGAGGTAAGCATGGCCACCAGCTGTGATGTAATGAAGCTTTCGTTCAGTCAGCACACTCTGTGTTGCTGGGCCATTCATCATATGCTGTCTGCACCCTTATTTCTTGTGCTGAACTAGTAGTGCTGGCATTAGAACCTCTGGGTGTCTCTTCTGTATTATTAAGGAGAATTACCATGCCAGGAGGACAAAGCTGGAGATTCCAGGGAACACAGTTACTGATGAGTGTGTGTAACTGTGGTAATGATGATTTTATGACTGCTTTGCAGTGTGGTGTCACAGTCCTTTATCAAGAGGCCCTCAGGGATGTGGCTTATCCATTGAGCAGGCTTGAGTGGCCGCATGGCCTGCTTCTGTTCCTGTTATGTTCCTTATAAATCACATTGAAGTACTGTGACACCAAACATCTTCATTTAGTCATACCAAGCACAAAGGAAGATGGTTGTGGTTGTTGGAGGTCAGTTATCTCAGCTCCAGGACATCACTGCAGGAGTTCCTCAGGGTGGTGTCATTGGCCCAACCACCTTCAGCTGCTTCATCAATGACCTTCCTTCGTTCATAAGGTCAGAAGTGGGGATGTTCATTGATGATTGCACAATGTTCAGCACCATTCGCGACTCCTCAGATACTGAAGCAGTCCATGTCCAAATGCATCAAGATCTGGACAATATCCACTGGCAGAATGCAGGACCAAGGAATCAGAGTGACATTTAGATGAAACTTCAGCCTGTGAGCTGCAATCCTGCTGAGACTTACTGTGACTTTGTTATTTGTAATTAATGTTTATCCAGTTGTGGAATTAAGGTCTGGTCTCTTCCATCTTCAGAGCGTTGGACTGGACTCTGCGTTATCCACAGAGAAAGCTGCTCGGCAAGAAGTGTCTGTCATCTTGCAGCGACTCCTTCTGCTCTTCAGGGCTGCTCGCTGCTCTCTCCCGGCAGCACATTGGTATATCGACAAGCTCCTATATGGTCAAAAAATCATGAATAAGGTAAATCAGGCTGGCAGCTGATGCTCACAACAAGAGATTTTCAGTTCCTATCTCAGCGAGTGTCTTCCTCAGTCTCTTGATTCAACAATACAATGTTTTTTAGAAGGAAGTGGACAGTACGCCAACAAAACTGTACCTTTGAGAGACTCCAGCCTTCCTTCATATCCCTCAACCCGGCCCTACCTTCAAATCCCTCAACCTAAACTTCCCTTCACATCCCTCAATCCAGCCCTCCCTTCATATCCCTCAACTCGGCCCTCCTTTCATATCTCTCGATTCGGCCCTACCTTCATATCTCTTGACCTCCACTTCTCTTCATATATCTCGCAACCTCCACCACTTAACCCCCACCTTCTCACTACCTCCATTTTGCTTCTCTCCTGCTCCGTTCCACCTTTTTGTATCAACACTTTGATATATTTCCCCGGCACCTGATTCCACCACTCGAGTACCCTTTGATAACTATCCACGCCATCATGTTCCTTAGTTCTTGGTTAGCCAATTTTCCTGCAAGGACTCTGTTTCTCCCTAGGGGCTGGTGTCTCTTGTTAACTGGGTTGTGAGGGGTTGGGTTGGAGATAGGGTTCGGCAGAGGAACTGGAGCCGCTGACTCAGTTACTTTGGGATGGAGGAGAGGTTTAGTGACTCCATTTCCAGTGCTCTCTTGGCTGATGTATTTGTTTGTTGTTAGATCAGAGTGAAGGCTGGCCTCCCTCCCCTTTCTCCATTCCCTGACTCACTGCTGTGTTACGGTAAAGCTGGGATCAGCTTCTTCAGACCCGGAGCCGCCGGTGATGGAACCCCTGATGCAATCTCCATCAGGGTAATTGGTGAGTAAATGAGCTCGAGCATTTCCCATCGTCTCCTTGGTTTCCCTCACTTCTCCTCCTGAAAACAGCAGACCTCGGTGAGATGTGGGATCCACGGGCACCAGCAACCCTCTCGTGCTCACCTCCCAAGCCTGAGTGGGAGTGTCAACTGGATATTTAACTGTGAAGGAACTGTGCCTCAGCCCAATGTCTCTTCATCCAAGATCTCCAGCAGTGATGTAAGGAGCACAGTGAGGAGCAGGAGCCCCAGCTGGACCTCTGTTCCCTTCCTAAACCAAAGCTGCCGAGACTCACCTCTCACTTGCCTTCCTGAGTTCCACCTTTTATTATTTACCCTCGGGATGTGGGCACTGCTGATTTAAAAGAGCTGAGTAAATTCATCAGGTCTGGCAGCTTCTGTTGAGAGAGGAAAATGAATTAGTGTTTCAGGTGGGTGACGTTTCGTCAGAAGTTATGACAGGACACTGACCTGGAATGTTCTGTGGAATTTTACCGCAGGCCTCAGGTCCCCGATATCGGGAGCAAGTGGGACCTGTCCCGCTGTCAGCAAGCATGACCTGGGCAAACAGGAGTCCCAAGCCCTCACTCAGCAGCAACAGGACAGGCTTGGCAATTTTCACCCCGGCAGCCTCCTAATGGGCTGCCTCCAGCCATGCTGTCTGTTCTGACACAGCAGCTGCTAAAGGCTGAGTTATTTAAAATCCCAGAGGGAAACTTGAACAACTGTCATGACCTAAATTTTCAGTTGGTATGTTTGAGCTGTATCTCTGAATTCAGGAATAAAACCACCAAGCCCCCAGAGGTTTTTTATATAAACTAAATTAAACATTCATTAATTTAACAAGAAAGTAAACACTTACACATGCCTACAAAGTACTACCATGATAACTTTTAAACAAATCCCCAAATTTGTCTCTCCCAGGTAAATCTTCACCCAGGCAACAATAACCCACAGGACAGGATCTTCCAGGCAGGGCGCGAGGGGGCAGGGGGTCAGGGGGCGGGGGCAGGGGGCGGGGCTCGCTCGCTGGCGTGTAAAATGACGCTGGATGAATGCCTTGACCAGAGTCGACCTGCCTGGTTTGAATTTAAACAAAAGCTTGGCAGTTAACTCCTCCCTGGTGCATTCTCCATGACAATGCCCCTACCAATCAGAGTCCACTTGCCAATCAATCAGCAGTCTCTACTCCTGCTGTATAAACTGTTGTTCCTTTTAGAATTGGTATTGTGAATCTATCCTGATGAAAAGCTTTGACAGCATGTCTCTTTTCTCAGCAATACTCAAGTTTTGTACCACCAAGTGACTATTTATAAATGAAATATTTAGGTGGTGGAGGGAGGGGCAGGGGAGAAAACAGGCAGCCCCAATGGAAGGGTAAATCAGTCCAGGTGGCCCACTGCAGGCTCCTCCTTCCCTCCTCTGTGGAGCTTCCGGTTTTGATGGACCACCCCCCCACCCCAAGCTGGTGCAGGGATGCTACCCTGCTGCTGGCAAAATGCTGCCAGGCCAGAAAATCACATTAATACAGGACTTCATTGTTGAAATTGGCTGCCAGCCTTTGTGTGGTGGGTGACTGACCCAGATCCCTGACCCCCATTCCCTTGCTGAGAAATGCCCTCGGTGGTGGGACTGTGTCAGGGAGCCATCCCAACCCTCCCCCACAATTTTACCAGCATCAACCCCCCCCCCCACTCAAACCAACTTCGATCCTCCCATCAGGGGCCAGTAAAATTGTGCCTGTTAACTCTGTTTCTCTCTCCAAAGATGCTGCCAGTTTGCTGATTTTATTTCCAAATTTCTAGGATCTGCAGCATTTTGTTTTTGATATGACTGAGGTTCTTAGCTGGGGCACCTCAGGGGGCAAAGACCACATTGGTGTCATACTGGAATCAGACCAGATGAGGATGACAGGTTTCTCTCCAGAAGGACAGCAATTGGGATTTTACAGCATTTCAACAGTTTCCTTCTCACTTTCACTGATTCCAGCCTTTTATTTTCAGATTTATTAAACTGAATTCAAATTCTCAAACTGTTTCTGATAGGTTTTTATATCCCTGCTCTCTGTATTCTTAACCCAGTGTCACTACCTGACCACAACTTAACACAGACTGGGAACGAAAGCCCCTCCTGGACTGTGGCTGAGTTCTGAGTCATTGGAATTTTCCAGCCCTTTGTTTTGTTTCTACCATTTTTGCCTGAGGATCAGGGCTCAGATTGATGAAACTGAACCATGCCGTGTCCCCTGTTCAACATGTTCCTACAACAGTGGAAACACAGTCTGGGAGCCTGACTTTCAGCTAGAAAGCATTAGCTGCTGCAGGGAGGAGGACAGGGGGACCTGTCCATCGTGTGCATCGATCTTTTAAGGTGACAGGGCATATTGAGAATGGTTAGCAAGAATGTGGATCTTGGACTTGATAAATCAGTAAAGATGTCATCAACAGTGCTCTTTAGCGATACTTGCTTAGCAATAACCTGCTCACTGATGGTCAGTTTGGGTTCCAGCAGGGTCACTCAGCATTACAGACTTGGTTCAAACATGGACAAAAGAGCTGAACTCCCCAGGTGAGGTGAGAGTGACTGCCCTTGACATCAAAGTAGCTTTTGACCGAGTGTGGCATCAAGGAGCCATAGCAAAACTGGAGTCAATGGGAATCAGGGGTTAAACTCGCCACTGGTTGGAGTCATACTGAGCACAAAGGAAGATGGTTGTGGTTGTTGGAGGTCAGTCATCTCAGCTCCAGGACATCACTGCAGGAGTTCCTCAGGGTAGTGTGCTCGGCCCAACCATCTTCAGCTGCTTCATCAATGACCTTCCTTACATCATAAGGTCAGAAGTGGGGATGTTCACTGATGAATGCACAATGTTCAGCACCATTCATGACGACTCAGATACTGAAGCAGTCCATGTCCAAATGCAGCAAGACCTGGACAAAATCCAGGCTTGGGCTAAGTGGCAAATGTCAGAGAATGACCATCTCCAATGAGGGAGAATCTGACCATCGCCCCTTGATGTTCAGTGGCATTACCATTGACCAGAAACTGAACTGGACTAGCCGTATGAATACTGTGGCTACAAGAGCAGGTCAGCGGCTAGGAATCCTGTGGGAAGTAACTCATCTCCTGACTCCCCAAGGCCTGTCCACCATCTACAAAGCTCAAGTCAGGAGTGTTCACTTACCTAGATGAGTGCAGCTCCAACAGCTCTCAAGAAGCTTCACACCATCCAGGACAAAGCAAGCCCGCTTGACTGGCACCCCATCCGTAAACATTCACTCCCTCCACCAGGAGCAGCAGTGTGTACCATCTACAAGATGCACTGCAGGAATTCACCAAGGCTCCTTGGACAGCACTTTCTAAACCCATGACCACTACCATCTAGAAGGACATGGGAATACCATCACCCGGAAGTTCCTGTCCAAACTACTCACCATCCTGACTTGGAAATATATCGCCGTTCCTTTAATGTCACTGGGTTAAAATTTCAGAACTCCCTAACAGCACTGTGGGTGTACCTACACCACATGGACTGCAGTGGTTCAAGTGGCAGCTTAGAACCACCTTCTCAAGGGCAATTAGAGATGGGTAATAAATGCTGGCCCAGCCAGCGAAGCCCACGTCCCATGAATAAATTTGAAAAAGGAGGTATTTAGCCCAAAAACAGGGAAGTTACACTGAACTAAAAGCAGCAAATGCTGGAAAAACTCAGCAGGCCCGGCAGCATCTCTGGAGAGAGAAACAGAGTTAACATTTCCAGTCCGTATGACTCTTCTTCAGAGCTGGTGAAGGTGAAGTTACACTGAGCCTTTATAAAGCTCTGGTTAGACCACATCCTTGGGTATTACATCCAGTTACATCCAGTTCTGGTCTCAACGCTTCAGGAAGGTTTTTTTTTATTCTTCCATGGGAGATGAGCATCGCTGGCAAGACCAGCATTTGTTGCCCATCCCTAATTGCCCTTGGGAAGTGGTGATGCGCTAACTTTTTGAACTTGCAGGTGGTGGTATTCCCATGTATCTGCTGCTCTTATCTTTGGGTGGTAGGGGTCACAGGTGTGGCAGATGCTATCGACGGATCCTTGCTGCAGTGCATCTTGTAGATGCTACACACTGCTGGTACTGTGCGTCAGTGGTGGAGGAAGTGAATGTTTAAAGGATGATGTACAAATCAAGCGGGTTGCCTTGTCCTAGATGGTGTCAAACTCCTTGAGTGTTATTGGGCTTTGGAGATGGTGGACAGGCTTTAGGGAGTCAGGAGGTGAGTTACTCACTGTCAAATTCTGAGCCTCGGAGGAGTGGGACTCTTCAAATGAAATGTCATTGACCTGAAGCGCTAACTCTGTCTCTCTCCTCAGATGCTGCCTGACCTGCTGAATATTTCCTGCATTTTCTGTTTATATTATAGAGGGGGTAGAATTGGTTGGATTGTTCCAGAGAAATTCAGCATGGAATTCTCTATACTGAGAGGAACAAAGAGAATCATAGAATCGTGACAGCCCAGGAGGCGGCCATTTGGCTTGTCAAGCCCACCTCTACTGCGCCAGTCCCGAAACTAGTGAACTTGCCATGATTCCAAAGGGATGGTGTTCCTGTTGTGCTGCCTCCCAGTTACAGACACTAGAATGACAGGCAAGCTTGAGGAACACCAGAAAATGGTTGGTGTGTTGACGTGAAGAGCAAGAAGGAAGTAATCAGGGAAAGGGAGGGGTGGTGGAGGAGGAGACGGGAGGGTGAAGCGGGGAGAAGAGCAGGGTGAGGCAAGATGGGAAAAGGAACGCAGGACAGTGAGAGGAGGGAATGGGGAGACGGAGGGCTGGGGTGGTAAAGAAGGTGGAACATGGGACGTTGAATATAAACAGCCAACCACCTCCTCCACCCCACCCCCCCAACCCCAACACCCCCACCCTGACCCCAGTCTGTCCAAGCTGGGAAATGTTAACAGGAGCATTTGATTTGTTTAGGAGCTGTAGTGAGCTGTTGCAGAGCTGGCTGGAGGCTGACTGTGTAAAATTCATCCTATCTTTTCCTGACAGGCTCCTTTCGGGACCTCTGTGGATTGTGCTGGATGTTCCATGTCCGTGACCGGCTGAGTGAGAGCTGCCGCAAGTACCAAGCAGCCAGAGACAATACCAGATCCCCCCAGGTACTCACCCTGCCATTGCTCTAGCCCCAGTGAATCACCACCTGCTCCAGTTCCAGTGGATCATCACCTGCTCACTGGATAACCATAAGACCATGAGACCTAGGAGCAGAAGTAGGCCATTTGGCCCATCAAGTCTGCTCCATCATTCATTGAGATCATGGCTGATCTGATAATCCTCAACTCCACTTTCCTGCCTTTTCCCCATAACCCTTGATTCCCTTACTGATTTAAAATCTGTCTACCTCAGCCTTGAATATACTTAATGACCCAGCCTCTACAGCCCTCTGTGGAAAAGAATTCCACAGATTAACTAGCCTCTGAGAGAAGAAATTCCTCCTCATCTCTGTTTTAAATGGACACCCCCTTACTCTGAGATTATGCCCTCTGGTCCCAGACCCTCCCACAAGGGGAAACAACCTCTCAGCATCTACCCTGTTAAACCCCCTAAGAATCTTATATGTTTCAATAAGGTCACCTCTCATTATTCTAAACTTCAATGAGTACAGGCCCAACTTACTCAACCTCTACTCATAAGAAAACCCGTTCAGCCCCGGAATCAACCTAGTGAACCTTCTCTGGACTGCCTCCAATGCCAGTATAACTTTCCTGAGATAAGGGGACCAAAATTCTAGGTGTTGTCTAACTGGATCCTTGTGTAGTTTTAGCAAAACTTCTATATTTTTATACTCCATTCCCTTTGAAATAAAAGCCAACATTCCCTTTGCCTTCCCTGTTACCTGCTGAACTTGTATGTTAGCTTTTTGTGATTCATGCATGAGGACCCCCAAATCCCTCTGTGCTGCAGCTTTCTGCAGTCTTTCTCTATTTAAATAATATTCAGCTCCTCTATTCTTCCTGCCAAAGTGCCTAACCTTACACTTTCCCACATTATATTCCATCTGCCAAGTTTTTGCCCATTCACTTAACCTGTCTATATTCATCTGTAGACTTCTTGTGTCACCCTCACCGCTTGCCTTCCCACCTATTTTTGTGTCATCTGCAAACTTGGCGATAGTACATCCACTTCCCTCATCTAAGTCATTAACATATATTGTAAATAATTGTGGCCCCAGCACTGATCCCTGTGGTGTTCCACTAGTTACAGGTTGCCCTCCTGAAAATGCCCCCCTTATTCCAACTCTCTGTCTTCTATTAGTTAACCATTCCTCTATCCATGCTAATATACTACCCCCAACACCATGGGCTCTTAACACCTTCTGGAAATCCAAATATATTACATCTACTGGTTCCCCTTTATCTATCCTGCTTGTTGCCTCCTCAAAGAATTCTGAAAAATTTGTCAGGCATGATTTCCCCTTCATGAAGCCATGCTAACTCTGCTTGATTATATTATGCATTTCTAAATGCTGTCTATTACATCCTTTATAATAGACTCTAACATTTCCCCAAAGACAGATGTTAAACCAACTGGCCTATAGTTACCTGTTTTTTGTCTTCCTTTTTGTATGAGGTGTTACATTGGCCATTCCCCAATCTGCTAGGACTTTTCCAGAATCTAAGGATTCTTAGAAGATTACTACCAATGCATCCACTATCTCTGTAGCTACTTCCTTTAATGCTAGGATGCAGCCCATCAGGTCCTGGGGACTTATCGGCCTTTAGCCTCATTAGATTTCCTAGTACTTTTCCTCTCGTGATAGTTATTGTATTTATTTCCTACCTCCTTTTGCCCCTTGATTATTTAGTATTTTTGGAATGCTATTAGTGTCTTCTACCATGAAGACTGAAGCAAAGTATTTATTCAACTCCTCTGCCATTTCCTGGTTCCCCATTATTATTTCCCCAGTCTCATTCTGTAAGGGGCCTATGTTCACTTTGGTCTCTCTCTTCCTATTTGTATATTTAAAGAAGCTTTTACTGTCCGTTTTTATATTCCTTACTAGTTTACCCTCAAAGTTTATTTTCTCCCTCTTTGTAATTTTTTTGGTCACCTTTTGTTGGTTTTTAAAACTTTTTCAATCCTCTGGCTTACCAGCAATTTTTGCCATATTGTTTGTTTTTTCTATCAATTTAATACTGTCCTTAACTTCCTTGGTTAACTGTGGTTGGTTTATCCCCTTCCTCGAATCCTTCTTCCTCTCTGGGATATATCTTTGTTGTGGGTCATGAACTATTTCCTTAAACATCTGCCATTGTTCATCACCCATTTTTTCTGCTAAACTCCTCTCCCAGTCCACTCCAGCCAACTCTGCCCTCATTCCATTGTAATTACCTTTTTTAAATTTAGCAGAGTTGTTTCTGACCCAAGTTGCTCAATCTCAAATTGAATGCTAAATCCTACTATATTTTGGTCACCGTTTCCTAGGGGATCATTTATTAAACCAGCCTCGTTACACATTACCAGACCCAAAAGAGCCTGATCCCTGGTTGGATTCACAATATATTGTTCTAAGAAACTGTCCCAAATACACTCTATGAATTCTTGCTTATGTCTACCTCTGACAATTTGATTTTCCCAATCTACATGAGGATTAAAGTCACCTATGATTAATGTACTGCCTTTTTTACATGCCCTCATTATCTCCCGATTTATTCTCTGTCCTACAGTATAGCGACTGTTAGGGGGCCTGTAGATTACTCCCATCAGTGTCTTCTTCCTCTTATTTCTTACCTCCACCCATGTGGATTCAACATCTTCTGATCCAAGACCCTTTCTTGCTATCATATTTATTCCATCTTTCCATCTCGTACTAACAAAGCTACCCCACCACCCCTTCCTTTCGAAAAGTCAGATAACCCTGACTATTTAGTTCCCAGCTTTGATCTCCTTGTAACCACATCTCCATAATGGCTATAAGATCATACCCATTACCCTCTATTTGTGCCATTAATTCATTTATTTTGTTCTGAATACTATGTGCATTTCAGTAAAGAGCCATTAATTTTGCCTTTTTGCCATTTTTTTCCTTTCGATTCTATTTGCTGCTGTTTTTTATGTTTCTGCACTCTGTCCCTTCCTGTCACACTCAGGGTATCATTACTTAACCATCCACCCTGCAATGCTGCCATGTCCTTTTGCTTTGTTAGCCTACGTACCCCCTTTCCAGAACCTTTCCCCCTCTATTTATTTTAAAGCCTTCTCTACAGCCCTAGATATTCGATTCACCAGGACACTGGTCCCAGCATGATTTAAGTGAAGCCCGTCCCATGGAACAGCTCTCTTCTACCCCAGTACTGGTGCCAGTGCCCCATGAACTGAAACCCATTCCTCCCGCATCAATCTTTCAGCCATGCATTTAGCTCCTTGACTTTATTTACCCTATGTCAGTTTGCCAGTGGTTCAGGTAGTAATCCCAAGATTATTACCTTGGAGGTTCTGTTTTTTAATTTAGCTCCTAACTATTCAAATTCTTTCAGCAGAACCTCCTTTCTAGTCCTATCAATATTGTTGGTACCAGCATGGACAACGACAACTGGATCCCTCCCTTCCCACTCCAAGTCCCTCTCCAGCCCTGAGGAGATGTCCTTAACCCTGGCACCAGACAGGCAACACAGCCTTCGGGACTCACGCTCATGGCTGCAGAGAACAGTATCTATCCTTATCATTATACTGTCCCCTACCACTGCTACATTCCTATTGCCTTCCCCCACTTGAATGACACCCTGTACCATGATTCCATGGTCAGTTCGCTCATCCTCCCTGCAGTCCCCGCTCTCATCCACACAGCTTGCAAGAACTTCGTAATTGTTGGACAGTTGCAGGGACTGGGGCTACTTGAATGCTACCCCCTGGGTCCCTAAACGTGCCTCACCTGCAGTCACACCCTCCTGTCCCTGATCATAGACCAAATTTGAATTACCTAATCTGACAGTGTTTTACTGTCTCCTGGAGCAAACTGTCCGGGTAACTTTCCCCCTCTCTGATGTGGCACAATGTCTGCAGCTCGGACTCCAGCTCCTCGAGTCGGATCTGAAGGTCCTCAAGCTACAGATGTGTTCGCTCTGGATCACCTTGGTGTCTAGCAGTTCCCACCTGCTGCAGCAGCAACACATCACCCATCCGGTCATTATTATTCTATTTTATTCAATTTATTAATTAATTACTTTAGTATCCCCACTCATTACAGTTTATTATAATAATTTTTTATATATACCAGTGTTATACTTAACAAGCTATCTTCAAGAAAAAGAGAAAAAAGACTAGAGATCTAAACATAAACTAAAGACCTTACTTTTACTTTAAAGACTAGAAATACTCATAAATCCGACTCACCAATCAGCTACTCTCCGTGCTCTTTTCCCTCTCGCGCTCTTTAATGGTCTCACACTCTTCTCTCATTCTCTCATTCAAAGGCCCTGCTCCTCTTGCAGTCACTCCCCACACTGCTGCTCTCTCACACTCTCACTGTAAATGGCCCTGCTGCTTCTCGCACCCTCTTGCTATAAATGGCCCCGCCATTTCTCTCACACTCTCACTGTAAATGGCCACCTGCTCCATTCACACTGGATCATCGCCCCCCCCACCACCCGCCCCCGGCCCAGAGGATCGTCACCATCACCCTGGATCACAACCCCTTTCAGTCCTACTGGATCTCCAACCCCACTAGATCACCACCCCCCCTCAGGTTTCGCCAGATCACCACCCCCTCCAAGCATGTATTTTGGGCAAGCGTCACGAGCTTTGTTTGTTCAATTGTAGCTTGTTAGAATGCTGACTTGTGTCCTGGTAGCTGCCAGCTGAGCCCTGTGTAACTTAGCGCAGAAACAGCTCTATAACACTGACAGAGCCATCCCCCAGTGTGATAATTTAAACCCTGGAGCTGCAGCACGAGTTAGGCTTGGCGTTTATTGCCTTTCACAGAGGCAATACAGAGCATGCCCACACTGAACTGAGGGCTCTGATTCACCATGATTGGATGAATGGAAGGAGACATGGGGTCCAAGTCTATGATCATAAACAAGTAGCAGCCTCTCACTTTGGGAGTTCCCAGGTCTCCCTATCTGTGCTGAAGGACATTTAAGGTGGCAGCTGACATTATCTTTGTGAGCCGCTTTACTACATTTAAAGCAACTCAGCTCCTGCCCTCCCTCTCACTGTGCTCACAGCTGCCCTGTCACACCCGCCTGGTGGAGTAACAGGCTGGAGGGGTTGGTGACTAGTAGATCAACATGGACCAGCTGATCTTGCTCCTGTCCCTACAGCTCCAGTAGATCACCAGCACCTCCAGCCCTAGTGCATCACCACCCATTCCACCCCCCACTAAATTGCCACCCAGCCCTTTCTCACTGGATCGCACCCTTTCCAGCCCCAATAAATCAACACCCCCTGCCTCGGGCCCACTGGATCACCACCCACTGCAGCCCCACTGGATCACTATCTATTCTAGTCCCAGTGGATCAACACTGGCCACACAGCCCCAGTGGATCAACACTGGCCACAGCCCCAGTGGATCAACAGTGGCCACAGCCCCAGTGGATCAACTGGCCACAGCCCCAGTGGATCAACACTGGCCACAGCCCCAGTGGATCAACACTGGCCACAGCCCCAGTGGATCAACACTGGCTACAGTCCCAGTGGATCACTACCTGCTCCTGTTTCAGTGGATGACTGCCAGCCCCAGCCCTAGTGGATCACCATTCCTCCAGTCCCAATGCACCACCATCCTTTCCAGTCCCAATGGATCACCACCTGCTCCAGACCCAGTGGATCAGCACCTGCTCCAGTTCCAGTGGATGACTACCAGCCCCAGTTCCAGTTGGTCACCATTCTTTCCAGCCCCAGTAGATCACTTCCTGCCCCAGTTCCAGTGGATCATCACCCATCCCAGTCCCAGTGGTTCACCATCCACCCCAGTCCCAGTGATCATCATCATCCCCATTTGCAGTGGACCAATACCAGCCCCAGTCCCAGTGAATCACCACCCCTCCCAGTCCCAGTGAATCACCACCCCTCCAGTCCCAGTGGATCATTCTCCTCCCTTTACCACAGTCCCAGTGGATCACTATTTCCGCTTGTTATCAGTGATCGATTACAGCCTCCTGATTGACCTGATGCTTGCAGTCTTATGGATAACTTTTCCAGTTGCCATTGAGCAATGCCACCTGGTCACAGCTGGATTCCAGGTTGCTGGGATCGGTCTAGTCCAGAGTGCGGGCTGAGTGGATGTTAATACAGCTGTGTCCAGACGGTCTGGTTAGCAACATTTCATTCTCACAACAGACAGTGCATTTCTGCTGGTCCATTAGTGGTTCATTAGGGATGGGCAATAAATGGTGCCCTTGCCAGCAACACTCTCATGCCGTGAACAAATGAAGAAGAAGAGAGGGGTTTCTAATATATTTAGAAAGATGAGGAACATGTGACAAAGTTACTTTTATGTAAGACGGTATATCTCGCTAAATATTACTAACTTTCTAGAGAGTGGACTAGTTATTGCTATTGATCACACTGTTGAGTTTGATGTGTTTTCAGGATTATGAGGTGACAGCTGAGTATGATGCTGCTGTGGTTGACCATTGCCTGAATTCCCTGGGCTGGGCCTGTCGAATGCTGCCTTTTGCTCGGTTCATGAATGTAGAGGAGCTCATACAGGACATCATCCTCAGTTTAGTTAGCGAGCTGCCTCCAGTCAGAAAGGTAGGAGCATGCATCTGAACAAAACATTATAAGCACATGATTGGTAACTGGGGAAGGGCAGGGAGAGAAAGACCCTTGGGGGAGGGCAGAGAGGCAAGGACATCACTGCAGGAGTTCCTCAGGGTACTGTCCTAGACCTGACCATCTTCAACTGCCTCATCAATGACCTTCCTTCCATCGTAAGGTCAGAAGTGGGGATGTTCGCTGATGATTGCACAATGTTCAGCACCATTCATGACTCCTCAGATACTGAAGCAGCCCATGTCCAAATGCAGCAAGACCTGGAAAATATCCAGGCTTGGGCTGACAAATGGCAAGTAACATTCACACCACACAAGTGTCAGGCAATGACCATCTCCAACAAGAGAGAATATATGTCTCCACTTGACATTCAATGGCATTACCATTGCTGAATCCCCCATTATCAACATCCTGGGGGTTACCATTGACCAGAAACTGAACTGGACCAGCCATATAAATACTGTGGCTACAAGAGCAGGTCAGGGGCTAGGAATCCTGCAGTGAGTAACTCACCTCCTGACTCCCCAAAGCCTGTCCACCATCTAAAGGCACAAGTCAGGAGTGT
This sequence comes from Carcharodon carcharias, assembly GCF_017639515.1. NCBI lineage: Eukaryota > Metazoa > Chordata > Chondrichthyes > Lamniformes > Lamnidae > Carcharodon > Carcharodon carcharias. Next base: position 201,999,685 of record NC_054470.1, on the reverse strand, counting down.
GATGGAATACTCCCCACTTGCCTGGATGAGTGCAGCTCACACAACACTCAAGAAGCTCGACACCATCCAGGACAAAGCAGCTGCTTGATTGGCACCCCATCCACAAACATTCACTCCCTCCACCACTGACGCACAGTAGCAGGAAGATGCACGGAAGCATTGCAAAGACACCTTCGACAGCACCTTCCAAACCCACCACCTCCACCCTTAGAAGGACAAAGGCAGCAGATAGATGGGAACACCACCACCTGGAAGTTCCCCTCCAGGCGACTCACCACCACCTTCTCAAGGGGCAATTAGGAATGGGCAATAAATGCTGGCCCAGTCAGCGACGCCCTCGTCCCATGAGTGAATGATAAACAGAATGGAGGCTGGCCGCAGGGATATCATTGCGAGCTGTAAGCTGATGGAATGTTTTGCAGCACACTTTTTCCTGCCTAACCTGCTCTACCATTCGTCCTGTTTGCTGTAGGTTGCTGAAATCCTGGTCAGGGCTTTTCCTAGTGTGGAAGATGTTCGAGTGCCTCTCAGGGATAAATACCAGTCACTGCAGCAGCGCCTGCGTCACAGTACAGTGCGAGGTGAGGAAACCCTGTCTGCTTTCATTGCTTGGGCAGAAACAGAGCAACTCAGATAGCGGGAGGGTATGTAGGCCTGGAGGAGATTAGAGATAGGGAGAGGAGAAGCCATGGAAGGATTTGAAATTGAGGAGACAAGGGAATAGATGCAGCCAAATGACAAGTTGTGCAAGATGTCCCAGTGCCTGAAGGCACACATGGTCTAACTGAGTGTTGTCAAGAGTTTATTGAGTCTGTCTAGTCCTGTCAGAATTTTATACATTTCAATGAGATCCCCTCTCATTCTTCTAAACTCCAGTGAATACAGGCCTAGTTGACCCAATCTCTCCTCATATAACAATCCTGCCATCCCAGGAATCAGTCTGGTGAACCTTCACTGCACTCCCTCTATGGCAAGTATATCCTTTCTTAGATAAGGAGACCAAAACTGCACACAGTACTCCAGGTGTGGTCTCACCAAGGCCCTTTACAGCTGCAGTAAGACATCCTTGCTCCTGTACTCAAGTCCTCTCACAATGAAGGCCAACATACCCTTTGCCTTCTTAACTGCTTGCTGCACCTGCATGTTTGCTTTCAGTGATTGATATACAAGGACACCCAGATCCCTTTGTACAACATTTCCCAATCTATCACCATTTAAATAATACTCTGTCATTCTCTTTTTCCTATCAAAGTGGATAACTTCATACTTATCCACATTATACTGCATCTGCCATGTATTTGCCCACTCACTGAACCTGTCCAAATCGCCTTGAAGTCTCTTAACACCCTCCTCACCACTCACATTCCCACCTAGTTTTGTGTCATCAGCAAACTTGGAAATATTACACTTGGTTCCCTCATCCAAACCATTGATATATATTGTGAATAGCTGGGGCCCAAGCACTGAGCCCTGTGGTACCCGACTAGACACCACCTGTCACTCCGAAAAAGATCCATTTATTCCTACACTCCATTTCCTGCCTACGAGCCAATTCTCAATCCATGCCAATGTATTACCCCCAATCCCATGTGCTTTAATTTTACACACTAACCTTTTATGTGGGACTTTATCAAAAGCCTTCTGAAAATCCAAATACACCACATCCGCTGGTTCTCCCTTATCTATCCTGCTGATTACATCCTCAAAAAACTCCAGCTGGTTTGTCAAACATGATTTCCCTTTCATAAATCCATGTTGACTTTGTCTATTCCCGTTGACATTTTCCAAGTGTCCTTTTATCACATCTTTTATAATAGACTCTAGCATTTTCCCTACTACTAAGGATAGGCTAACCGGTCTGTGGTTCCTTGTTTTCTTCCTCATCTTTCAAATCGTGGGGTTACATTTGCCACCCTCCAATATTTCGGGACTGTTCCAGAACCTGCAGTATTTTGGAAGATAACAACCAACTCATCCACTATTTCCATGGCCACCTCCTTTAGTTCCCTGGGATTTAGATTATTGGGCCCAGGGGATTTATTGGCTTTCAGTCCTATTAATTTCTCCAGCACTATTGTTTTAGTAATACAAATTTCCTTCAATTCCTCCTTCTCACTAGACCTTTGGTTCTTTAGTATTTCTGGGAGGTTATTTGTGCCTTCCTCCATGAAGACAGAACTACAATTCAGGACAAAATTAACAGTCACGCAGGCAAATAGGGATTAATTAAGGAAGTCAGAGGATTTAACTAACTGGTGTCAGCTGTGACTCAGTTGGACACCCACCTCTGAATCACAAAGTTCCAGGTTCAAGGCCCACTTCAGGGTCCATTCATCAAGGCTGACTTTTCAGTGCAGTACTGAGGGAGCACTGCACTGTCAGAGGGGCTGCCTCTCAGAAGGAACATTAATCCAAGGCCCCATTGCCTGCTTGGGTGGATGGAAAAGATCCCATGACATAATTTTATATAAGAGCAGGGGAGTTACCCCTGGTGTCCTGGTAAATATTTATCCCTCAATCAACATCACAAAAACAAAATTATCTGCTCATTATGATATTGTTGGTTGTGGGAGTTTGTTGAGCATAAATTAGTTTCATACATTACAACAGTGACTACACTTCCAAAATATATCCTCCATTAGCTGTGGAGCACTTTGAAGACGTCTCGTGGTAACTAAAAGTGTTGTATAAATACAAGTTGTTTTTTAATTTGCTGGTGTTTTTTGAAAAGGTAATAGAGAGGGTTGATGAGGGTAATGCTGTTGATGTGGTGTCGATGGACTTCTAAAAGGTATTTGATACAATGCCACACAACAGATTTGTGAGCGAAGTTACAGCCCATGGAATAAAAGGGACAGTAGCAACTTGGATACGGAATTGGCTGAGTGACAGGAAACAGAGATTAGTGGTTAATAGATGTCTTTCGGATTGGAGGAAGGTTTATCGTGGAGTTCCTCAGGGATTGATGTTAGGACCTATGCTCTTCCTGATACATATTAATGACCTAGACCTTGGTGTACAGGGCACAATTTCAAAATATGCAAATCACACAAAACTTGAAAGTATTGTGAATTATGAAGAGGACAGTGATAGAATTCAGAAGGACATAGGCTGGTGGGAATGGGTAGACAAGTGGCAGTTGAAGTTTAATCCAGAGAAGTGCATGAGAGGTAGAAGGCGAGGAGAGGAGTTGAGGAGAAATGTTTTCACCCAGAGGATGATGGGAGTCTGGAACTCACTGCCTGAAAGGGCGTTTGAGTCAGAAACTCTCATAACATTTAAGAAACATTTAGATATTCACTTGCGTTGCCATAACCTCCAGGGCTATGGGGCCAAGCGCTGGAAAATGGGATTAGTGTAGTCAGATCTTTGTTGACCGGCACGGACACAATGGGCTGAATGGCCTCCTGTGCTGTAGACGTCTATGAGTCAATGCAAGGTGATACATTTTGGTAGGAAGAACATGGAGAGACATTATAAAACGAAGGGTATAACTCTAAAGGAGGTGCAGGAGCAGAGGAACATTGGTGCATATGTGCAAAATTATTGAAGGTAGCAAGTCAGATTGAGAGAGCGATTATTAAAGCATACTTTTAAAATTCACTCATGGGACATGGGCTTCACTGGCTGGACCAGCATTTATTGCCCATCCCTGGTTGCCCTTGAGAAGGTGGTGATGAGCTGCCTTCTTGAACCGCTGCAGTCCATGTGGTGTAGGTACACCCATAGTGCTGTTAGGGAGGGAGTTCCAGGATTTTGACCCAGCGACAGTGAAGGAACGGTGATATATTTCCAAGTCAGGATGCTGAGTGACTTGGAGGGGAACTTCCAGGTGGTGGTGTTCCCATCTATCCTGCTGCTCTCGCCCTTCTAGATGATATTGGTCGTGGGTTTGGAGGATGCTGCCTAAGGAGCCTCGGTGAATTCCTGCAGTGCATTTTGTAGATGGTACACACTGCTGCTACTGTGCATCGGTGGTGGAGGGAGTGAATGTTTGTGGATGGGGTGCCAGTCAAGTGGACTGCTTTGTCCTGGATGGTGTCCAGCTTTTTCAGTGTTGTGGGAACTGCACTCATCCAGGCAAGTGGGGAGTATTCCATCACACTCCTGATTTGTGCCTTGTAGACAGGCTTTGGGGAGTCAGGAGGTGAGTTATTCATCGCAGGATTCCTAGTGTATTCTGGGCTTTATAAATGGCATGGTAGAATACAAAAGCAAGGAATTTATGTAGAACCTTTATGAAATACTAGTTCACCTTCAACTGGAGTATTGTGTCCAGTTCTGGGAACCACATTTTAGGAAGGATGTGGTAGCATTAGAGTGAGTGCAGAAATGGTTCTGGGGATGAGAGATTTAGTTACATAGATAGATTGGAGAAACTGGGGCTGTCCTCCTTAGAGAAGAAAAGACTGAAAGGAGATTTTATAGAGGTGTACATAGTCTTGGAAGGGTCTGGACAGAGTAGATAGGGAGAAACTATTCCCATCAGTGGAAGGATTGAGAACTAGAGGACATTGGCAAAAGAAGCAGTGGCGAGATGAGGAAAGGGTTTTTCACACAGCGAGTGGTTAGGATCTGGAACGCACTGCCTCAGAGTGTGGGGGAGACAGGGTCAATCGAGTGGTTAGGATCTTGAATGGGCTGCCTGAGAGTGTGGGGTAGACAGGGTCAATCGAGTGATTAGGATCTGGAATGCACTGTCTGAGAGTGTGGGGTAGACAGGGTCAATCGATTGGTTAGGATCTGGAATGCACTGTCTAAGAGTGTGGTGGAGACAGGGTCAATCGTGGCTTTCAAAAGAGAATTGGATCATTATGTGAAATGAAAAAATGTTCAGGGATACGAGGACAGGACTGGGTAGCTCTTCAGGGGGCTGGCACAGACTGATAGCACGGAGTGCTGTAATAATTCTATTATTCTTAATTGAGACATTGCTTGACTGGAAGCCAATGTTGGTTAATGAGTATAGCTGCTAGGTGAACAGGACTTGGTGCGAGTTAGACTGGAGCAGCAGACTTTTAGACAATCTCAATTTATGTATAGTGGAAGCCGGAAGTCTGACTCGGGTGCGTTAGGAATAGTCAAGTCTGGAGGTAACAAAGGTTGGTTTCAGCAGCAGTTGAGCTGAGGCAGATGTGGATTTGGGTGATGTTACAGATGTGGATTTGGGTGATGTTACAGATGTGGATTTGGGTGATGTTACAGAGGTGGATTTGGGTGATGTTACAGAGGTGGATTTGGGTGATGTTACTGATGTGGATTTGGGTGATGTTACAGAGGTAGATTTGGGTGATGTTACAGAGGTAGATTTGGGTGATGTTACAGAGTTGAATTTGGGTGATGTTACAGAAGTGAATTTGGGTGATGCTACTGATGTGGATTTGGGTGATGTTACAGAGATGGATTTGGGTGATGTTACTGATGTGGATTTGGGTGATATTACAGAGGTGGATTTGAGTGATGTTACAGATGTGGATTTGGGTGATGTTACAGAGGTGGATATGGGTGATATTACAGAGGTGGATTTGGGTGATGTTACAGAGGTGGATATGGGTGATGTTACAGAGGTGGATTTGGGTGATGTTACAGAGGTGAATTTGGGTGATGTTACAGAGGTGGATATGGGTGATATTACAGAGGTGGATTTGGGTGATGTTACAGAGGTGGATATGAGTGATGTTACAGAGGTGAATTTGGGTGATGTTACAGAGGTGGATTTGGGGGATGTTACAGAGGTGGAAGTGGGAGGTCTTGGCGAACTCTGAAATCTCTTTTGTTTTTCAGGCCCCGATGGAGAGGAGATGATGTCAGTCCTGCTGCATGATCTTTATCGACAGAAGATAAAAATGATGAAGCGGACAGTGCAGAACATTGGTCCTATTGAACAGCACATATGGGAACGAGCTGAAGAGAGGTTGAGGGACCAAGAGGACCAAATGTATGATCAGTTTTCCTTGGGGACAAGTCTGAGCAGAAGCTCTTTGACGGACACCAGAAGAGGCCAGAGCCAGGGCGATGGAGACATGACAGACAGTATATCGGAGGAATTCCAGGATCTGAGTGAATGGCGGGACAATATCCAGCAACTGATGGGCACTGGTCACAGGTAACACATGGTTCATGTAAAGTGGAGAGCGGAGCACATCTAGGATTCACATAACAAATGGGAATTCCAGAGTGAGAAGCAATGTCAGAGACACCTGTGTACTCGAAGGCTAATCCGAGTTATGGAATAAATTACCAGGGAAGGAAGTGATACGTCTAGGTGGAATTGAGGAATATGGGGGGAAGGTGGGATTGAGAGAAATGGGCACAGGATGGGGAAGTGTGTGCATGGGGAGAGAGCACAGAGCAGAGTCTCAGGGAGATTACAGAACCTGTGATAGAGAGCTTGGGCTGGGAAGTGGCAAGTAACATTTGTGCCACACAAGTGAGGCAATGACCATCTCCAAAAAGAGAGAATCCAACCATTGCTCCTTGACATTCAATGGCATTCCCATCACTGAATCCCCCACTACCAACATCCTGAGATTACCATTGACTAGAAATTAAACTGGACCAACCCTAGACATACAGTGACCACAGGAGCAAGACAGAGGCTTCAAATTCTGAGACAAGTAATTCACCTCCTGACTCCCCAAAGCCTGTCCACCATCTACAGGGCACAAGTCAGGAGTGTGATGGAATATTCCCCACTTGCCTGGATGAGTGCAGCTCCAACAACACTCAAGAAGTTGGACACTATCCAGGACAAAGCAGCCCGATTGATTGGCCCCACATCCACCACCTTCAACATACACTGCCTCTACCACTGATGGAAAGTGTGTTAAAAGGACAAGGATAGCAAATGCATGGGAACACCACCACCTGGAAGTTCCCCTCCAAGTCACTCACCATCCTGACTTGGAAATATATCGCCATTCCTTCACTGTCACTGGGTCAAAATCCTGGAACTCCCTTCCTAACAGCACTGTGGGTGTACCTACACCACATGGACTGCAGCAATTCAAGAAGACAGCTCATCACCACCTTCTCAAGGGCAACTAGGGATGGACAATAAATGCTGGTCCAGCCAGCGAAGCCCACATCCTATGAATGGATAAAAAATATCAAAAATTGGAACTCTGGTTTATAAATAGAGGCACAGAATACAACAAGGATATGTTGCTAAACATTTAAAAAGTATTGATGTGATCTCAGCTGGGCTATTGTGTTCAATTTTGAGGACCGGTTATGACCCCAGCTGATGTTATTAGCGGACAAATCAGATCCCAGAATGGAGTTTGCTGTCATGTTTATTGTTTAATAAATGCTTATCTTTTTGTTTAAAAGTTAACAGCAGACTCCTGTGAATCTGTTTCAGTAAGTACCCTCCACAGTTAAAAAATATATTACTTACTGAAACTTTTAAACAAAAAGATAATCATTTAGTAAACAAGAAACATTAACTATATTACATGAGACAACAAAAAGGTTGGGAAGATTTCAACACAGACACCAAGAAAAAATGACTCAAACTCACGCTATCCCCTTTATCCCAGCAATACCCTCACAGACTGACACTCCAGTGAAGGGGTACCACTGTTTCCACACCAAGGCTAGAGCTGATTTAGTTGCAGAGGTTTCTTGTCCCGTAGACTTCTGAACATGTATTGGAAGTCCTTCCACAATTGGTGATTACCCAGAAAACTCACTCTAAACTCATTATTACTTTAACTTTAGAGCAATACATGTGAGTCTTGGACCTAATCTGTCTTGACTTTGTGGTATACACATACCAAATGAACTAAAGTCTGCTTTTCTGTCTCTCCCTGTGTCTTTGTGGGTCTCTCTCTGGTTCCCTGTTGCAAGGCAACAGCACAGTTTTTCCCTACTCTTTGTTTCTGTTTTAACTTTCCTAAACTACTAACGCCTTGGTAACCCATCTCTTAACCTAGAGTTGTAAAACCTCATTAAAAACGTATCCAAACAAGGGCTGGGCCATACAAGTCTCCAGGGCCTGGAGACTTCCCAGCTCCATCAGAAATAAAGCTCTAAAATGAAACCAAACCTAGGTTTCACCTTTCTTAGCACACAAATAGAAGAAGTATAAATTAAACTTAAAGCTATATCTTGTTCCTAACACCCACAAATCTAAATATAACTTAGTTAAAACTAAATCTAGTTCCTAGCAGGAGCAGACATTAGGAAGGATGTGAAGTCATTGGAGAGGGTGCAGAGAAGATTTACTGGAATGACAGCAGCTAAGGGGTGGTTGTCCTTAGAGCAGCCAATGTTAAAGGGAGGCGTTCAAATTCTTGAATGGTTTTGACAGAGTAAGTAAAGAGAAACTATTTCTGATGGCTGATGGATTGATAACCAGAGCATGTGGATTGAAGGTGATCGGCAGAAGAAGCAGAGATGACATGAGGAACCGTTTTGTCCCTGTTAAGTTGCTGTGATTTGGAATGCACTCTGCCTAAAAGGTTGATGGAAGTAGATTAAATAATAACTTTCAATAGAGAATTGGTTAGAGTCATTTATAGAGCTCTGGGGAAAGAGCAGTTGAATGGGGTTAACTGGATAGATCTACCAAAGGGGCAGCATGGGAACAATGGGCTGAATGGCTTTCTTCTGTGCTGTATTTTTCTATGCTCAAAAAATGTGTAACCGAGCGTCACAGGGGCTTTATTCTGTATTTGTAGGAACACAGCATCCAGCCCCCAGAGGACATCAGCCAGCAGGAATACCGGAAAGGATGGAGGCTTACAAGTATACACACCTTGTCTGCCTGTGGTTGGTTCGTGGGAGTTTGAACGTGGCGATGAGGAGTATGTGAAGTTCCTAGAATTGTTCCTGAGCTACCTGTTGGAGAGAGACCGGATAGTGAATGAGGATCCAGCTGTCCCACTGCTGACCAGCTGCTCAGCCTACCTGAAGGAACTGGAGCTGAACTCGTTGGTATTCCAGGTTCACACCACTCTAAAGCGGCGGCAGAGCAGGACCAGAGCTGCTGGGGAGGTCTCCAGAACAAAGAGCAGCTCTTGCTTAATGTCCGAGTGGCATCGGAGCGAGAACCTGGGCTGCGGGGGAGGATCGAAACCCCCAGTCTCCTCCCCCGCTCCGGGGTTGTTCCACTCCACTGCCCACTCTGAAGTATTGTCAAATGAGCACAATGTCCACAGTTATTTTCCTGCTGCTGGTACTCGGGGCAGGGTGAGGGGCAGAGGCCTGTTTGGGTTAAGGTTGCACTCTTTGCCCCGTCAGTTCAATGTGTTCCAGAACTGGGCAGCTGCTCCTGACCCTGCCTGCTCCATCAAGAGGCCTGTGAGGACAGACCACACTCCCTGCTTGTCAGTGTTTGCTCTATTGGAAGAGGACCTCACTCCCGAGCTGGAAGTCAAGTTCCAGGGCATGGCGAAGCTGCTGGAGTGGATGATCCGATGGTCTGAGCAGAGGCTGCTCTGTGGCCTTCACAAAGTGGAAAAGTTACTGGAACAGAGCACTGCCATACGGGTCAAAACATCAATGCCTGCCATCCTCCGCTCCCTGTGGCTGCTAGACAGAGACCTGAAGACTCAGACACTGGACAACTGCAACCACAGGGTATGTTATGGTACAGTTTTCCCCTCTTGATTTCAGAGAATGGTTACAGCACAGGAGGCAGCCATTCAGCCCATTGTGTCTGTGCTGGGTCTCGAAAGGAGCAATTCACCTAGTGTCATTCCTCCTGCCTTTCCCCACAGCCCTGCATATTTTTTTTTTCCTTTTCAGATAATAATCCAATTCCCTTCTGAATTTCTACACTATCCTCCTCAAAGTTCACAGTGCTTCCAAGTTTCATATCATCCACAAATTTTGAAATTGCTCCCTATACATCAAGGTCTAGATCATGAAAATGGATCAGGCAGAACAAGGGTCCGAACACTGACCTCTGGGGAACTCCACTACAAACATCATTTAACCACTACTCCCTGTTCCCTGTCACTCAGGCAATTTCTCATCTATGATGCTGCTGCCCCTTTTATTCCATGAGCTCTATGCCTTTGGAAGTTGATGTATACACCACACCAACATCATTAGTGTCTGGAATTCGCTGCCAGAGGAGGTGGTGGAAGCAGGTACGATAGCGGTGTTTAAGAGGCAGCTTGACAAATACATGAATAGGATGGGAATAGAGGAATACGGACCCCGGAAGTGCAAAATGTTTTAGTTGACGGGCAATATGATCGGCGCAGGCTTGGAGGGCCGAAGGGCCTGTTCCTGTGTTGTACTTTTCTTTGTTCTTTGTTCTTTATTACCCTCATCAAGCTTCTCTGTTGCCTCATCAAAAAACTCCACAAGTTAGTCAAACATGATTTCCCTTAAGAAATTCATGCTGGATTTCCTTAATTAATCCGCATTTGTCCAAGTGTCTATTAATTTTATCCCAAATTATCATTTCTAAAAACTTCCCCAATGCTGTGGTTAAACTGACTGGTCTGTGGATGCTGGCTTATTGTTACACCTTTTTTGAACAGGGGTGTAGCGTTTGCAATTCTCCAGTCCTCTGGCAACACCCTGAGTCTAAGGAAGTTTGGAAAATTATGGCCAATGACTGCAATTTCCACTCGCTTCCCTCAGTATCCTTGGATGTCTGCAGTAAGTGTTTGCTTGAGGAGCATCGGCTCAGAGTCATTGAGCTGGAGGCTGAGCTGCAGACACTGCGACACATCAGGGTGGGGCAAAGCTATCTGGATGCTTTATGTCAGGAGGCAGTCACGCCATTTAGGACAGGGTCTTCTGATTTGGTCAGTGGTCAGGGACAGGAGGGTTTGACAGGTAAGGGGACCCAGAGGGCAGGAGCGCAGAGTGTGAGCCTCTGCAACTGTCCAACAGGTTTGAGGTTCTCTCGGTTTGTTTGGATGAGAGTGGGGACTGCAGGGTAGATGAGAAAACAGACCATGGCACCGTGGTACAGGAAGTCATCCAAACCGTGGGGAGCAAAAAGGAATGTAGTGGGAGTAGGGGACAGTACAGTGAGGGGGATTGACACTCTGTAACAAAGAGCAGGAGTCCATATGGCTGTGTTGCCTGCCCGATGCCAGGGTTCGGGACATCTGCTCAGGGCTGGAGAGGAATTTGCAGTGGGAGGGGGAGGACCCAGTCATCGTGGTCCATGTAGGTACCAACTGCATGGGCAGGATGAGGGAGGATGTTCTGCAGAGTCAGTATGAGGAGCTCGGCACCAAATTAAGAAGCAGAACCTCAAAGGTAATAATTTCTGGATTATTACCTGGGCCACATGCAAATTAGCATAGGACAAATAAAATGAGAGAAATGAATGTGTGGCTCAAAGACTGGGTGTGGGAGAAGTGGGTTCCAGTTCATGGGGCACTGGCACCAGTAATGGGGAAAGTGGGATCTGTACTGCTGGGACAGTCTACACCCGAACTGTACAGGGGTTGGTGTTCTATTGAGTCGCATAACTAGGGAAATAGAGAGGGTTTGAAACTGAATAGTGGGGGCAAGGGATCAAATTTGGGAAGATGTGGTCAACCAAAGAGTAGAGACAAGGTAAGAGAGAAATGTATTAATATGGGAAATGATAGGAAGGGAGGGACAAAGAGTAAACCAGCAGATAAGGCTAGACGCTACAAAAATAATAAAAGGACAAAACTAAAGGTCCTGTATCTAAACACATGTAGCATTCAAAACAAAACAGATGAACTGATAGCGCAAATGGAAATAAATAAATACGACCTGATAGACATTACAGAGACATGGCTATAGGATGATATAGATCGGGACCTGAGCATTGAAGGGTAGGTGACATTTAGGAACAACAGGAAGTTAGGAAAAGGTGGAGGGGTGGTTCTGTTAATTGATGATGGTATTAGCACATTAGAGAGCTAAGCTCAGGACTCCTTGAAATCTGATATGTAATTGGAAAGCAGATTGGTGCAGCTGATGTTTGTCCTGCTTTGTGATTGGTGCATCTGTTGTTAGTCCTGCACTATGATTGGTTTATTTGTCCCTGTGCTATTTTGAGCCTGGACTCTGAGTTTGGGCAGGATCGTGACCCACAGGTTTCACCATTGTCTTTCTCCAATGTCCAGACAGGAGACAGTGTGAATGGATTGTGATCAGGAACACTGGCCACCTATTTTGACCTGCAGAGACTTAGTATACAACTTGGTATCATCCATAGGGCGCAGAATCACATTGTGCTCCCCTACCCAATGCGCTCAGTCCCTTCCCCTCCTCCTCACTCACTTCACCTCCCCTCCCAGTCACCATTGCCCCTTTCTCCTCCAATTCACCCCTTCTCCTCCTCTTGTAGTTGCCCTTGCTCCCTTTCCCCTTCCCCACGTCCCCTTTTTCCTTCCCCTCACTCCCTTCCCCTCATCTCCCCTCCTCATTGTCCTCATTACTTCCCCTCCCCTTCACCTTGCCCCCTACCCCACCACTCTCCTCATCCCCTTTTCCTCCCCTCCCCATTGCCCTCATCCCTTCCCATCCCCCTCACATCTTCCTCTGTCCCTCACATCTTCCCCCTCCCTTACCCAACCCCCTCGCCCCTTCCCCCTATCGCCCTCACCCCTTCTCCCTCCTATTGCCCCCTCCACCATTCCCTCCCCTTCCCCCCTGGCCCCATTGCCCCATGCTATTCCCCTCCCCTCCATCTGGTCCCATTGCCCTGCCCCATTCCCTTGCTGCCTCTCTTGCTCCCTTCCCCTCGCCTCCCCCTCGCCACTGTTTCCTTAATCAACATCACTAAAATAGATTGTCTGATCCTTCCCATATTGCTGTTACTGGGAGCTTGCTGTGCACAAACTGGATACCTTGTTTCTCTATATAACAATGGTGACTACAGTTGAAAATTCTTCATTGGCTGCAAAACAATTTGGACCTTCCTGGGGGTGAGAAAGGCCCTGTGCAAATCCTTTTTCCCATTCTGAGCAATGGCCTTGTTGGATTGTTGTCATGTCTTGTTTACAGAAATCAGAGAGACAGCTGACTGTGTACCAGCCTGAGCAGCCCACCCTGAAGCTGGACAGGGAGAGCAGTGTGGACACGGGCTACCCAGGATCTTTGAGGACACCTGTCATGGACTTGGAGGCTGATATTGAAGGAGATGTTCGACCTTTCGTACCGTAAGTTTAGAAGTTTATCGTGCACATGGGCAGAGTTACTGAGCTTAAGGAGAGTCCGAGATGCAAGGCTGAGAGCCTTGAACCTTTCGGTGCTGTGAGTAAGTGGTGATTAAGTGTATGAGCTGCTATGGTTCTGTCTTGCAGTCATCCCAAGGACAGTCATGTGACCTTATCAGTGGGATAAGTAACATGGAGGAACTTGGAGCCATTTGTACTGAGAACATTGATAGTGGAGGTGGTTTTCTTGAGGCTTGTCCCATTTAAACATGCTATTTAGTTTCTACATCAATGATCATTTGAAGGATGGATGCTTCCACATTAAAAGACTCTATCTAGGTCCCTCATAATTTTAAACACCTCAATTAAAATCTCCCCAATCTCCCCTGCTCCAAGGAAAACAATCCCAGCCTATCCAATCCTAGTTAAAATTCTCCATTTCTGGCAACAATTTCATACACCTCCTCTATGCCCTCTCTCGTGTGATCACACCTTTCTTGTAATGCAGCCACCAGAACTGTAACTGAGTAAATGAAGCAAGGACTCAGGGAGCACTCAACAATGCAACTGGAATATGTGTCCTCCAGTCCTGGTATAAGGACACAGGTGATACAGATTTAAAATCTTCGGCAAGAGAAGCAGGAAGAATGTGAGGAGGAACTTTTTTACAAAACAAATGGTAATGACCTAGAACTTGCTGCACACGAGGGTGGTGGAAGTGGAAACAATCAATGATTACAAAAGGAAATCAGATGGACGCTTAAAGGAAACAAACTTGCAAGGTTACAGGAATGAGTGGGTGAATGGGCTGACTGGATTGCTCTGCAGAGAGCTAGCATGGACTCGATGGGCTAAATGGCATCCTTTTGTGCCATAAATAACTCGAGAATCCTTGGGCAGTGGGATTTCCAAACTCACCCGGGTCCTTACACACAAGGAAAGTTTCACAAGTTCAGTAAAGGCGCTGATGTCTTTGTCCAACCCAAAGCAGAGCCATGTTCTCAGGATAGTTTTAATACCAGGTCCTGCGTAGCCGATGGTGGGCAATGTCTGTGAGTGGGTTAGACTTAGAGAATGGTCACAGCACAGGAGGAAGCCATTTGACCCAAATATGCCAACTCCCTGAAGGAGCAACTCATCACTGCCCCTCTCCCGCCTTTTCTCTGTATATCTGCAAAATATTCCTCTTCAGAAAATACACAATTCCCTTTTGGAAGCCTCGATTGAACCACACTCTCAGGCAGTGCATTCAAGCTCCTAACCACTCACTATGTAACAAAGCTTTTCCACAAGTTGCCATTGCTTCATCGCCTCTGGGTGAAAATCCTCCAACTCCCTTCCTAACAGCACTGTGGGAGCTGAGAGAGCACACCACTACCTGCATCCCATGGACTGTAGCGTTCAAGAAGGCAGCTCACTACCAGCTTCTCAAGGGCATTTGGGGAGGGGTGATGCAGTAGTATTGTTGCTGGACTAGTAATCCAGAGACCCAGGGTAATGCTCTGGGGAACCGAGGTTGTATCCCATCACAGCAGATGGTGGAATTTGAATTCAATAAAAAATCTGGAATTAAGATTCTAATGATGACCATGAAACCATTGTCAATTGTCGTAAAAACCCATCTGGTTCACTAATGCCTTTTAGGGAAGGAAATCTGCAGCCCCTACCTAGCCTGGCTTACATGTGTTCCAGACCCACAGCAATTTGGTTGAGACAATCTTTTGCATCAAATCACTAAAAGGTCTAAAAGGAATGGCCTGTACTCCTGTACCTACACCACACAGACTGCAGCGGTTCAAGGAGGCAGCTTCACCACCACCTTATCCAGGGCAATTAGGGATGGGCAATAAACGCTGGCTCAGCCACTTACAGCTGAATAAAAGCATCACCTTAAATGAGTTGTGATAAGTTTTGGGGACAGTGAGGAGGGAGGATTCTGTGCCCTGAATCCAGTAAATTATTGTTGCCAAAACAAAACTTCTTGAAATCTGATACGTAATTGGAAAGCAGATCCGTGCATCTGTATAAAAACAAAAAGCTGCGGATGCTGGAAATCCAAAAGAAAAACAGAATTACCTTGGAAAAACTCAGCAGGTCTGGCAGCATCGGCGGAGAAGAAAATAGTTGACGTTTTGAGTCCTCATGACCCTTCAACAGAACTAGGTAAACATAGCTCTATTTCCTATTTTTACTCAGTTCTGTTGAAGGGTCATGAGGACTCGAAAAGTCAACTCTTTTCTTCTCCGCCGATGCTGCCAGACCTGCTGAGTTTTTCCAGGTAATTCTGTTTTTGTTTTGTGCATCTGCTGTTAATCCTGCACTGTGATTGGTGTATCTGCCGTTAGTCCTGCACTGTGATTGGTGTATCTGCTGTTAGTCCTGCACTGTGATTGGTATATCTGTTGTTAGTCCTGCACTGTGATTGGTGTATCTGTTGTTAGTCCTGCACTGTGATTGGTGTATCTGTTGTTAGTCCTGCACTGTGATTGGTGTATCTGTTGTTAATCCTGCACTGTGATTGGTGCATCTGCTGTTAGTCCTGCACTGTGATTGGTGCATCTGCTGTTAGTCCTGCACTGTGATTGGTGCATCTGCTGTTAGTCCTGCACTGTGATTGGTGCATCTGCTGTTAGTCCTGCACTGTGATTGGTGCATCTGCTGTTAGTCCTGCACTGTGATTGGTGTATCTGTTGTTAGTCCTGCACTGTGATTGGTGCATCTGTTGTTAGTCTTGCAATGTGATTGGTGCATCTGTTGTTTGTACTGCATTGTGATTGGTGTACACCTGTTTGTCCTGCACTGTGATTGGTGCATCTGTTAATTGTCTCGCGCTGTGATTGGTGCCTTTGTTGTTGGACCGGCGCTGTGATTGGTGCCTTTGTTGTTGGACCGGCGCTGTGATTGGTGCCTTTGTTGTTGGACCGGCGCTGTGATTGGTGCCTTTGTTGTTGGACCGGCGCTGTGATTGGTGCCTTTGTTGTTGGACCGGCGCTGTGATTGGTGCCTTTGTTGTTGTACCTGCGCTGTGATTGGTGCCTTTGTTGTTGGACCTGCGCTGTGATTGATGCCTTTGTTGTTGGACCTGTGCTGTGATTGGTGCCTTTGTTGTTGGACCTGCGCTATGATTGGTGCCTTTGTTGTTGGACCTGCGCTGTGATTGGAGCCTTTGTTGTTGGACCTGCGCTGTGATTGGAGCCTTTGTTGTTGGACCTGCGCTGTGATTGGAGCCTTTGTTGTTGGACCTGCGCTGTGATTGGTGCCTTTGTTGTTGGACCTGCGCTGTGATTGGTGCCTTTGTTGTTGGACCTGCGCTGTGATTGGTGCCTTTGTTGTTGGACCTGCGCTTTGATTGGTGCCTTTGTTGTTGGACCTGCGCTTTGATTGGTGCCTTTGTTGTTGGTCTTGCGCTGTGATTGGTGTTTTTGTTGTTGGTCTTGTGCTGTGATTTGGCGCATCTGCTTTCGTGCACTCTAACCCATGTGTAACTGCCTCTGTCGAAGGGTCATGAGGACTCAAAACGTCAACTCTTTTCTTCTCTGCCGATGCTGCCAGACCTGCTGAGTTTTTCCAGGTAATTCTGTTTTTGTTTTGGATTTCCAGCATCCGCAGTTTTTTGTTTTTATCTCTGTGTTTAATTGACTGCCACTGCTCTTCAAGAAATGCCTACCTCCTTGAAGAAGTTCTGTTCGTCTCTGCGACAAGATTTCCATATCTCTCTTTTGCCTTGTTCACCTTCATTGCTTTCCATTTCTCTCCTGGTGCTGTTCTGTCGAAGGGTCATGAGGACTCGAAACGTCAACTCT
This sequence comes from Carcharodon carcharias, assembly GCF_017639515.1. NCBI lineage: Eukaryota > Metazoa > Chordata > Chondrichthyes > Lamniformes > Lamnidae > Carcharodon > Carcharodon carcharias. Next base: position 201,982,770 of record NC_054470.1, on the reverse strand, counting down.
TTTCTTCTCCGCCAATGCTGCCAGACCTGCTGAGTTTTTCCAGGTAATTCTGTTTTTGTTTTGTAACTGCCTCATCTTGGTTCTTCTTTAAGCTCTGGCTAGTTAATGTGACACAGACTAGGTATAGAAGCTGCTGCTTACCTCAGTGCGTGACCCAGTATCACACTGGGATGGGTTTCATCTAGTGTGCCAAATAGTCAATGTGTTACCTTAACCTGTGCTACGTCACTGACAGGTCAGATGATGCAGAAGGCTTTCAGAAGCAGGATCTGAGTCACACCAATCTGAATCCTCCAGAGGAGCTGACATCAGACTCCGACAGTGGGACTGAAGAAGAGGAATCAGCAGGTGGTCCAGGGGGACATGCGGCTCACAAACAGGGTAAGTGTGTGTGGGTGTGAGCCTCGCGAGGGAATGTGAGAGAGACCTCCCACGGCAACTGGTGGGAATTAAAATCAATTAATAGATCTGGAATATAAAGCTAGCCTCAGTGATGTTGACCATGACAACTATCGTCAATTGTTGTAAAAACCCACCTGGGTCACTAATGTCCTTTAGGGAAGGGAATCTGCCATCCTTACCTGGTCTGGCCTACATGTGACTCCAGACCCACAGCAATGTGGTTGACTCTTAACTGGCCTGTGAAATGGCCTGGGAAGCCTCTTAGTTCAAGGTCAACAAGGGACGGGCAACAGATGCTGCTGGCCTTGCCAACGACACCCACACCCATGAAAGAAGAAAGAAGCTCTGGAAGGGTGTGTGAGGTAGAGTGGGCCCAGCGAGATACTGGGACAGGGAACAGGAGAGAGAGTAAATCTAGAACCCTCTACCTGAGCAGCTGTTTCCGTCTGTAATTTTAAGAAGAGATGGATCATATGGTCCATCGAGCCTGCTCTGCCACTCAGTCCAATCTTGGCTGATTTTGCGCTTTATCTCCACATTCCTGCTCACTCCTTTTATTCCTTGATCCCTGAGAAACCAAATATCTGTCTACATCAGCCTTAAATGTACACACAAAATACAAATTTGGAACAGGAGTAGACCATAGGGCCCCTTTGAGCCTGTTCCACCATTCAATAAGATCATGGCTGATCTGATTGTAACCTGGACTCCGCATTCCCATCTACCCCCGATAACCTTTCACCCCCTTGTTAATCAAGAATCTATCTAGCTTTGATGTAAAGATGGTCAAAGACTCTGCTTCCACCGCCTTTTGAGGAAGAGAGTTCCAAAGTCTCACGACACTCTGAGAAAAAAATTTCTCCTCATCTCTGTCCTAAATGAGCGACCCCTTATTTTTAAACAGTGACCCCTAGTTCTAGATTCTCCCACAAGAGGAAACATCCTCTCCACATTCACCCTGTCAAGATCCCTCAGGATCTTATATGTTTCAATCAAGACTCCTCTTACTCTTCTAAACTCCAGCTGATGCCTAGTCTGTCCAACTTTTCTTCATAAGACAACCCACCCATTCCTGGTATTAGCCTGGTAAACCTTCTCTGAACTGTTTCCCATGCATTTACACCCTTCCTTAAATAAGGAGACCATTGCTATACACAGCACTCCAGATGTGCTCTCACCAATGCCCTGTATAACTGAAGCATAACCTCCCTACCTTTATATCCAAATTCCCCTCACAATAAACAGTAACATTCTATTAGCTTTCTTAATTACCTGTTGTACCTGCATACTAGCTTTTTGTGATTCATGCACTAGGACACCCAGATCCCTCTGAATCTCAGAGCGCTGCAATCTCTCATTTTAGATAACATGCTTCTTTTTATTCTTCCTGCCAAAATGGACAAACTCATATTTTCCCACATTATTCTCCATTTGTAAGATCTTTGCCCGCTCAGTTAATCTATTTAACCCTTTGTAGTCTCCATATATCCTCTTCACAATTTACTTTCCTACCTATCTTTGTGTCATTTAGCAAATTTAGCAACCATTCCTTTGGTTCCTTCATCCAAGTCATTTATATAAATTGTAAAAAGTTGAGGTCCCAGCACGGATCCCTGTGGCTCACCACTTGTTACATCCTGCCAACCAGAAAATGATCCATTTAGGCCTACTCTTTGTTTCCTGTTAGCTAGCCAATCTTCTGTCCATGCCAATCTATTACCCCCTACACCATGAGCTTTTGTTTTCCACAGTAACCTTTGATGTTATTAAATGCTTTCTGGAAATCTAAGTATGGTACATCGTCCAGTCCCTCTTTATCCACAGCACATGTGACTCCTTCGAAGAACTCCAATAAATTAGTTAAACATGATTTCCCTTTCACAAAACCATGACGACTCTGCCTGATTACCTTGAATTTTTCTAAGCGCCCTGCTATAGCGTCTTTAACATAGTTTCTAACATTTTCCCTGTGACTGATGTTAAACCAGTTGGTTGATAGTTTCCTGTTTTCTGTCTCCCTTTTTGAATAAAGGAATTATGTTCGCTATTTTCCAATCTAATGTATTCAATGGTGGAGCATCCACAAACCTCTGGGGTAGAGAATTCCAAAGATTTGCAACCTTTTGAGTGATGAATTGTCTTCTCATCTCGGTCCTAAATGATCTGCCCCTTATCCTGAGACTGTGCCCAGTGTTCTAGATTCCCCAGCCAGCTTCCGCCCTCTCAACCCCCATCAGAACCTTGTATGTTTCAATGAATCACCTCACATTCTTCTAAACTGCAGAGCATATAGACCTAATTTATGCAGCCTCCCATCATAGGCCAACCCTCTTATCACAGTGACCAATCTAGGGGACCTTCACTGTACTGTCTTCAATGTAAGTACAGGTGCAGTACCCCAAATCTGGCTGTCCAAAAACTGGACATTTTTCTCTCAGCCTACAGAACCCGGTGATTGGAGAACAAAAATGAATAACCACATCGTCTTTGAAATACAATATGTGGTTATATGGGTGCTTACACAAAACACATTCTTGAAATCATTGTAACCACTGACCAGTATTTTTTGGCATCCTCACTCTGAAACCTGGATATTAATTCTAAGGAACTCGCCTCACCGAGAATATCTCCTGGGTTAATACAGGTACCCAGGAGGGATTGCCAACGTCAGAAAGAGAAGATGAATCAATCTGAAAGTAAAATGTTTATCCTTATCTCTTGCCTGCTTTCAGCTGATCCAGTGAGTAATCCAAAATCTAGGAAAATCTGAAATCTTGTACAGTGTCTGTCCCGAGGGTGCTGATTTTGGACAATGGGCCTGTTTATCTTTCCTTAAACACCGGAGACCAAAACTGCACCCAGCATTCCAAGTGTAGTCCCACCAAAACCCTGCACAATTGTAGCAAGACTTCTTCATTTTTGTCCTCCAATCCCCTTGCAATAACATGCCATTTTCCATCCTAATTGCTTGCTGTACCTGCAAGCGAACTTTCTGATTTCATTGTCTGACTACACCTAAGTCCCCCTGAACATCAAAATGTACAAGTTACACAACGTTTAAAAAATATTCCACCTCTCTACCCTCACCACCAAAGTGGATAACCTCACACTCCCCTACATTATACACCCGTCTGCCCACTTGTTGCCCACTCACTTAACCTGTCTATATCTTTGCAGCGTCTTTGTGTTCTTCTCACAGTTTGCAGTCCCACCTAGCTTTATACCATTAGCAAACTTAGATACATTACTCTCTGTCTCTTTGCTTAAGCCATGAATATAGGTTGTAAATAGCTGAGGCCTCAGCACTGATCCTGTGGCACTCCACTAGTTACAGCCTGCCAACTTGCAATTGCCCTTCCATCCCTAATCGCTGTTTCCTGTCCTTTAATCAGTCACATTATTAATGCTAATATATCACTCCCAACTCCATGAGCCCTTGCAAATTAACCTTTGTATGGCACTTTATTAGATGCCTTTTGGAAATCCAGGTGTACTGCATCTACTGGTTCCCCTTCAGTAACTACTAGTTCCTCAATATTGGAGGAGCCCAGCACATCAGTGCAAAAGATAAGGCTGAAGTATTTGCTACAATCTTCAGCCAGAAGTGCCGACTGGATGGTGCATCTCGGCCTCCTCCGGAGGTCCCCAGCATCCCTGATGCCAGTCTTCAGCCAATTCAGTTCACTCCACATGATATCAAGAAACGGCTGAAGGCACTGGATACTGCAAAGGCTATGGGCCCTGACAATATTCTGGCAATAGTACTGAAGACTTGTGCTCCAGAACTTGCTGCACCCCTAGCCAAGCTGTTCCAGTACAGCTACAACACTGGCATCTACCCGGCTATGTGGAAAATTGCCCAGGTATGTCCTGTACACAAAAAGCAGGACAAACCCAACCCGGCCAATTACTGCCCCATCAGCCTACTCTCCATCATCAGTAAAGTAATGGAAGGAGTCATCAACAGTGCTATCAAGCGGCACTTGCTTAGCAATAACCTGCTCACTGACACCCAGTTTGTGTTCCGCCAGGGCCACTCAGCTCCTGACCTCATTACAGCCTTGGTTCAAACATGGACAAAAGAGCTGAACTCCTGAGGTGAGGTGAGAGTGACTGCCCTTGACATCAAGGCAGCATTTGACCGAGTGTGGCATCAAGGAGCCCTAGCAAAATTGGAGTCAATGGGAATCGGGGGGAAACTCTCCACTGGTTGGAGTCATACCGAGCACAAAGGAAGATGTTTGTGGTTGTTGGAGGTCAGTCATCTCAGCTCCAGGACATCACTGCAGGAGTTCCTCAGGGTAGTGTCCTCGGCCCAACCATCTTCAGCTGCTTCATCAATGACCTTCCTTCCATCAAAAGGTCAGAAGTGGGGAATGTTCACTGATGATTGCACAATGTTCACCATTCGCGACTCCTCAGATGTTGAAGCAGTCCATGTCCAAATGCAGCAAGACCTGGACAATATCCAGGCTTGGGCTGACAAGTGGCAAGTGACATTCACACCACACAAGTGCCAGGCAATGACCATCTCCAACAAGAGAGAATCCAACCATCGCCCCTTGATGTTCAATGGCATTAACATCACTGAATCCCCCACTGTCAACATCCTGGGGGTTACTATTGACCAGAACCTGAACTGGACTAGCCATATAAATACTGTGGCTACAAGAGCAGGTCAGAGGCTAGGAATCCTGCAACGAGAAACTCACCTCCTGACTCCCCAAAGCCAGTCCACCATCTACAAGGCATGAGTCAGGAATGTGTGGAATGACAAAGCAGCTGCTTGATTGGCACTACATCCACAAACATTCACTCCCTCCACCACCGACACACAGTAGCAGCAGTGTGTACCATCTACAAGATGCATTGCAGGAATTCACCAAGGCTCCTTCGACAGCACCTTCCAAACCCATGACCACTACCATCTAGAAGGACAAGGACAGCAGATAGATGGGAACACCACCACCTGGAAGTTCCCCTCCAAGTCACTCACCATCCTGACTTGGAAATATATCACCATTCCTTCACTGTCACTGGGTCAAAATCCTGGAACTCCCTCCCTAACAGCACTGTGGGTGTACCTACACCACATGGACTGCAGCGGTTCAAGAGGGCAGCTCACCACCACCTTCTCAAGGGCAATTAGGGATGGACAATAAATGCTGGCCCAGACAGTGACACTCACATCCCATGAATGAATAAATAAAAATCCTTGAGTTGTTGTCTCTGATCCTGGCAATGGACAGGCAGCTTGGATTGTCAGACATCCTGACAGCAGGACTGCAACTGGAGATAATGAAATCGAATTCTGCATCAGCGGTACCTGTCAAGAATTTTCAATGTTGCCTTGAGCATGCACTAACACTGAACTTTTGTGCTTGTGTAGGTCCTGAACGTGAAGGGCTCATTAATACTCGTGTGTATGAGGAGGAGGAATATCCTGAGCCAAGACCCTGCTACCTCTTCAGCCCCTGTATATCAATCAGCATAAAACCCAAGCCCAGAACGAGAATCAGAGACGAGGTAACAATGAACTCAAAATTATGGAGCACAGAGACCCATGGTTCAGGACATGAGTTAGGAAATGGATGTTTAAACTGGGAGGTAATGGCCAGTGAGGCCACAGGCTGAGTCTAGATAGGATATGAAGAAACAATATAAAATAAAGGTGGAATTCTAAAGAGGGTATATGAGCACAGGGACCTGGGTGTATATGTTGTCATTAAATCATTGATCTTTGTGTCCCTGGGCCTAGAAGGCTGTGAATGATCAGGCAAAGGGGAGAATATTTCATGTTTGTATCCAACTTACCAACCCCTTTCTCAGTGATGAGTTCCACTGGTCATTTTTTATTCTGTCATGTGCTATAGGCATTGTTGAACAAGCCAAAATTTATTGCCTGCCCCTAATTGTTCCTGAGAAAGGTTGGTAAGCCATGTTCCTGATCCTCTGTCGGCTACCTCTGGTCCATGCTATGTCTCTCACCATAACATTAAAATATTGAAGAATTTCTGTAATTGCTAATATTTGTCCAATGATATCCAACAGTTAGTTCAGGGAATTTTGGTCCATTGTGTCTGCACTGGCTCACCAAATGAGCAACTCACCAAGTAACATTTCCCCGCCTACTCCATATAACCCTGCACATTCTTCCTTTTCAGATAACAATCTAATTCCATTTTGAATGCTTCAATTGAACCTGCCTCCACTGCACTCTCAGACAGAGCGTTCCAAACCCTATCCACTCGAAGTTTTTCCTCATATCACTTTTTTGCTTCTTTTACCAATTACTTTACACCTCTGCCCTCTCCTCGAACCTTTCCTGAGTGGGAACAGCTTCTATCTATCTAGTCTGTCGAGACCCTTCATGATTTTGAATATCTCTCAGCCTTCTCTTCTTCAAGGAAACAGCCTTAACTTCTAATCTATCTTCATAACTGATTCCAGGGATGAGGAACTTCATTCTCATGAACCTTTTCTGCACCCTCGCTAAGAGCTTCTCATCATTCCTAAAGTGTGGCGCCCAGAACTAGATGGACTGCTCTAGCGGAGGCCGAACTAGTGACTTATTCAAATTCAACAAACTTTACTATACAAGTCAGGAAGCTAAAACAATTTATAATATGTATCTTATACTCTAACATTCAGGTTAAGTGTGAGGTACATGTGAATTAGCTGACAAACTGTGGTTTACACACCACACTACAGAGTAAATGACAGATGCAACCAAGACCGATGTCAGTAAACACCAAGTCAAGCAATCTAGTTGAAACTCTATGTCACGAGGGATTCTAATCCACACGTTTGAAGAGCTTGCCTTGGAATTCTCTCAAAAAAGTCGTTCCCATTTGGATGGCTTTAACAATTGCCCACCTCACAAGGTTTCACTCTCGCCTTCCGAGATCTCTTCTCCCTGGATTCCCGAGTACACTCAAAGACTAGCTTACCAGCGGACTTTCAGATCTATGGCTGCGCCAAGCAGAACACCACTGCTCCAAAGGGACACCTTTTCCCTAACATCTCTTTACTCAAAGTCTGCTCCCAGCAGCTTTCTTTAACATTACTGGGACTTGTTTCTGTCCCTGTCACTGTGACACTTCTGGCTGGCTGACTCCCCAAATCTGACTGCCTCGAGAAGAATTGTTCACTGGCCCTTGAACTAATCTGGTGATCTATCAAAACACTCCCAAAGGGTCCCACTCTTGTTCCTAGGCAGGAACCAATGTAACAAGCATTGGAACATCCTGTACCTTAAATATTACAATCTCCGCAGACTGCTAATTTAGCACCCAGGGACACAAAGATCAATGATTTTGTGAACACATATACACTCAGGTCACTCGGCTCCTGCACCCCCTTTAGAATTACACCCTTTATTTTATTTTGTCCCTCATGTTCTTCGTATCAAAATGAATCACTTCACACTTCTCTGCCCTGAACTTCATCTACCACCTGTCCACCCATTCCTTTGAAGTCCTACACTATCCTCCTCACAGTTCACAATGCTTTCAAAATAGTTAGGAGTGTGTTACAGACTGGAATCTAATTGAGTGGTTCAGGGTAATATATAGAATAACAGATACAGGGGAGTGAGGAATAGGCTAGGACATATCAAGTAATTGTGTCCAAGTGGAATATGGTGACCCTGGATACCCCCTCCATTTCATGATGAGCACTCTGCCATTGGAACATTGGCTTCCCTTTGTGAGGGAGCATTGTTAGCCCTGACCTGACATCCTCACTGCTTGTTGGCTTCATACTGTGCTCTGGAATGCAGAATAGTTCTAGAAGGGTCCCATTGTTTTGGGAGGACAGAGCCCTGAACTGAGCTGAATAGTGATGGAACAGGTTTGAGGACTTAGGGACATACACATGAAGCCTGATTGATTTTATTGATCAGTTAATTTCTCTCTTGTAGAATTGTGAAACTGCTTTGTGATTTCAGATGGAATGTAGCTTGGGTGTGGAGACTCCCCAGGATAAGTGCATCAGCAAGGAACCTGGAGAAGAGATGAGTGAGGCCGTCTGCAAGGAACCTGGAGAAGAGATGAGTGAGCACATCAGCAAGGGACCTGGAAAACAGGAAATGCAAATGGATGGGAAAGAGACTGTGAGGTATTGATCCTGATTTTA